>NW_027077415.1:300000-584000 GCF_963924675.1 Phocoena phocoena
CAGGGTGGCTGTTCACAATTTACATCCTGCCAATCAGCATAACAAGGCTCCCTGTTCTCCATATCCTGTCCTACATTTCTGGATTTTACACTTTTTTCAGATGGCCCTTTTGCCCGGGGGGCAGTGAGATTTCATTGTAGTGCAGATTTCCTTTACAGGCTTGCTTGGTTGGCCAAAATGGGCGTATGCGTTTTTTCCTGAATATATTCAGGGAAAAACGCATACGCCCTTTTTGGCCAAGTGCATCATTGTCGACGTTCTGCCTCTTTTCCTATGCTTTCAGGGCAATTCCATTCTACCCCCTGCAATCGTTTTCCTGAAATTCTGCCCCGCTTTCAAGTCCCCTTCGCAGGCTTACTTCAGTATACTTTTGGAGGATACCTGTCATTTATAACTCTGCAGGTTTGTGAAATACAGTGCCGCTGAGCTCCTTTCTTCAACTCGCTTTCTTGTGGGCTGGGCACAAAACCGCAGGATTGCTTCAGGCCCTAATCTGTTTCCGGCAGGGCACGCTCAGCCTTTGGTTAATTCCTCTTCCTGGTGGGAAATTAGAGTTATATTTGCCCGTGCAGACACCTATAGCTAGTCTCTCATTGGTTCTCCCTATTCCTGTTCATCTTGCACAGAAATTACAAGCTATGCCAAACAGGAGGTTAAAGACACTGAATCTCCCAGCGGGGAGAGTGTGAGTAAAGCATCTGGAATGGTGAACCCGAGGACCAGGATACGAAAACTCAGATGCATTTTAATTCGTTTCCCAATCACACAGTGGACCATACTGTGGGTTTCCCATGCATGTTTTAGCTGGAGGAAGTATCCCTTGAACCTGGAGAGTTGGGACCCATGGAATAGGTACCATGCAGTATGATTTCAAAGGGTCTGCATTTGCTCACCGTAACTCACCAATGCTATCAGCCTGAAATGTCCAGCCTTATGTCTCAACCAGCTCTGGGTGTAGATGTGGTCAATCCCGGTTGCATCACATGCCCTGAGTGAATTATTTAAGAATTGCTCTCTATTTCACTGTCTTTGTGTTTTGTTTTTGAAATTTATTTTGATAATGGGATTTATCGGATTATCACTGCTGCGTTTATGCCGCTGTACACACGCTTGATTCTCTTACGGAGACATATAAATCCATGGGTTTTAAGATTCTTCCTAGTCAGGTATATTCCTAGGCGTTGAATATGTGGTGTTGAGTCCATTTCGTTGAGCAAGGAGTAGGTCTTGTCTATTACATATTTGGCTTATGGAATGTTATCTGTGCTAATTTCAGTCTCTGGTTTTATGTAGCACCCCAAGGCACCTTTCCCCATAAGCAAGCCCTAGTTGGTTTTCTAAATTTGTGACCCAGTTCTGTTTTGTAATTCAGTTCATGTGTGGTCAAGTTTACATTCCGTGTATTAGTGATATCTTATGATGTTTCTTTTTCTGTGTGACGTAGTTCACGTAGAATCACCGTACCTGCATCCACTCACTATGACGCTACGGGTCTGATGACACAGATTTCTTTGCTGAGTGATATTGCATTGCACATACGTGACACAACTTCTTTATCCATTTTTTGCTTTCTGGGATATTTACCTGGTACTCTAGACGAGCTTCTTGGGAACACAGCCGTCCCAAACTTTGGGGTGGCTCTCTGTTTTTGATGTTAATTTACCTAAGCAATAGGACCATAAGTGCAATTACCATAGGCTGTGTTGCTTCATTTCTTATGTGTTTCAGGAAAGACCATACACTTCTCCTGGGAGGCTGTTGGCAAATTCCATCCTGCCAATCAGCATAACAAGGCTCCCTGTTCTCCATATCCTGTCCTACCTTTCTGGATTTTACACTTTTTTCAGATGGCCCTTTTGCCCGGGGGCGCAGTGAGATTTCATTGTAGTGCAGATTTCCTTTACAGGCTTGCTTGGTTGGCCAAAAAGGGCGTATGCGTTTTTTTCCTGAATATATTCAGGAAAAAAACGCATACGCCCTTTTTGGCCAAGTGCATCATTGTCGACGTTGTGCCTCTTTTCCTATGCTTTCAGGGCAATTCCAGTCTACCCCCTGCAATCGTTTTCCTGAAATTCTGTCTCGCTTTCAAGTCCCCTTCGCAGGCTTACTTCAATATACTTTTGGAAGATAGCTGTCATTTATAACTCTACAGGTTTGTGAATTACAGTGCCCCTGAACTCCTTTCTTCAACTCGCTTTCCTGTGAGCTGGGCACAAAACCGCAGGATTGCTTCAGGCACTAATCTGTTTCCAGCAGGGCATGCTGAGCCTTTGGTTAATTCCTCTTCCTGGTGGGAAATGAGCGTTACATTTGCCCGTGCAGACACCTACAGCTAGTCTCTCATAGGTTCTCCCTATTCCTGTTCATCTTGCACAGAAATTGGAAGCTGTGCCAAAGAGGAGTTTAAAGGCACTGACTCTCCAAGCGGGGAGAGTGTTAGTAAAGCATCTGGAATGGTGAACCCGAGGACCAGGATACGAAAAGTGAGATGCATTTTAAATCGTTTCCGAATCACACAGTGGACGATACTCTGGGTTTCCCATGCATGTTTTAGCTGGAGGAAGAATCCCTTGAACCTGGAGAGTTGGGACCCACGGAATGGGTACCATGCAGTATGACTTCAAAGGGTCTGCATTTGCTCACCGAAACTCACCAATGCTATCAGCCTGAAGTGTCCAGCCTTATGTCTCAACCAGCTCTGGGTGTAGATGTGGTCAATCCGGGTTGCATCACATGCCCTTAGTGAATTATTTAAGAATTGCTCTCTATTTCACTGTCTTTGTGTTTTGTTTTCGAAATTTATTTGGATAATGGGATTTATCGGATTTTCACTGCTGTGTTTCGGCCGCTGTACACACGCTTGATTCTCTTATGGAGACATATATATCCATGGGTTTTAAGATTCTTCCTAGTCAGGTATATTCCTAGGCGTTGAATATGTGGTGTTGGGTCCATTTCGTTGAGCAAGGAGTAGGTCCTGTCTATTACGTATTTGGCTTATGGAAAGTTACCTGTGCTAATTTCAGTCTCTGGTTTTATGCAGCACCCCAACGCACCTTTCCCCATAAGCAAGCACTAGTTGGTTTTCTAAATTTGAGACCCTGTTCTGTTTTGTAATTCAGTTCATGTGTAGTCAAGTTTCCATTCCGTGTATTAGTGATATCTTATGATGTTTCTTTTTCTGTGTGACGTAGTTCACGTAGAATCACCGTACATGCATCCACTCACTATGCCGCTACGGGCCTGATGACACAGATTTCATTGCTGAGTGATATTGCATTGTACGTACGTGCCACAACTACTTTATCCATTTTTTGCTTTCTGGGATATTTACCTGATACTGTAGACGAGCTTATTGTGAACACAGCCGTCTCAAATATTGGGGTGGCTGTCTGTTTTTGATTTTAATTTCCGTAAGCTATAGGACCATAAGTGGAAGTGCCATAGGCTGTGTTGCTTTGTTTCTTACGTGTTTCACGAAACACCATACACTTCTCCAGGGTGGCTGCTGGCAATTTACATCCTGTCAATCAGCATAACAAGGCTCCCTGTTCTCCATATCCTGTCCTACATTTCTGGATTTTACACGTTTTTCAGATGGCCCTTTTGCCAGGGGGGCAGTGAGACTTCATTGTAGTGCAGATTTCCTTTACAGGCTTGCTTGGTTTTCCAAAAAGGGCGTATGCGTTTTTTCCTGAATATGTTCAGGAAAAAACGCATACGCGGTTTTTGGCCAAGTGCATCATTTTCGACGTTCTGCCTTTTTTCCTATGCTTTCAGGGCAATTCCAGTCTAGCCCCTACAATCGTTTTCCTGAAATTCTGCCCCGCTTTCAAGTCCCCTTCGCAGGCTCACTTCAATATATTTTTGGAGGATAGCTGTCATTTATAACTCTGCAGGTTTGTGAATTACAGTGCCGCTGAGCTCCTTTCTTCAACTCGCTTTCTTGTGAGCTGGGCACAAAACCGCAGGATTGCTTCAGGCCCTAATCTGTTTCCGGCAGGGCACACTGAGCCTTTGGTTAATTCCTCTTCCTGGTGGGAAATGAGCGTTACATTTGCCCGTGCAGACACCTATAGCTAGTCTCTCATTGGTTCTCCCTATTCCTGTTCATCTTGCACAGAAATTGCAAGCTGTGCCAAAGAGGAGGTTAAAGGCACTGACTCTCCAAGCGGGGAGAGTGTTAGTAAAGCATCTGGAATGTTGAACCCGAGGACTAGGATACGAAAACTGAGATGCATTTTAAATCGTTTCCCAATCACATGGTGGACCATACTGTGGGTTTCCCATGCATGTTTTAGCTAGAGGAAGAATCCCTTGAACCTGGAGAGTTGGGACTCATGGAATAGGTACCATGCAGTATGACTTCAAAGGGTCTGCATTTGCTCACCGAAACTCACCAATGCTATCAGCCTGAAGTGTCCAGCCTTATGTCTCAACCAGCTCTGGGTGTAGATGTGTTAAATCCCGGTTGCATCACATGCCCTGAGTGAATTATTTAAGAATTGCTCTCTATTTCACTGTCTTTGTGTTTTGTTTTTGAAATTTATTTTCATAATGGTATTTATCGGATTTTCACTGCTGTGTTTATGCCGCTGTACACACGATTGATTCTCTTATGGAGACATATAAATCCATGAGTTTTAAGATTCTTCCTAGTCAGGTATATTCCTAGGCGTTGAATAAGTGGTGTTGAGTCCATTTCGTTGAGCAAGGAGTAGGTCTTGTCTATTACTTATTTGGCTTATGGAATGTTATCTGTGCTAATTTCAGTCTCTGGTTTTATGCAGCACCCCAAGGCACCTTTCCCCATAAGCAAGCACTAGTTGGTTTTCTAAATTTGCGACCCTGTTCTGTTTTGTAATTCAGTTCATGTGTAGTCAAGTTTACATTCCGTGTATTAGTGATATCTTATGATGTTTCTTTTTCTGTGTGACGTAGTTCACGTAGAGTCACCGTACCTGCATCCACTCACTATGCCGCTACGGGCCTGATGACACAGATTTCATTGCTGAGTGATATTGCATTGCACGTACGTGCCACAACTTCTTTAACCATTTTTTGCTTTCTGGGATATTTACCTGGTACTGTCGACGAGCTTCTTGGGAACACAGCCGTCCCAAACTTGGGGTGGCTCTCTGTTTTTGATTTTAATTTCCCTAAGCAATAAGACCATAAGTGCAATTGCCATAGGCTGTGTTGCTTTATTTCTTACGTGTTTCAGGAAACACCATACACTTCTCCAGGGTGGCTGTTGGCAATTTACATCCTGCCATTCAGCATAACAAGGCTCCCTGTTCTCCATATCCTGTCCTACCTTTCTGGATTTTACACTTTTTTCAGAAGGCCCTTTTGCCCGGGGGGGCAGTGAGATTTCATTTTAGTGCAGATTTCCTTTACAGGCTTGCTTGGTTGGCCAAAAAGTGCGTATGCGTTTTTTCCTGAATATATATATTCAGGAAAAAACGCATACGCACTTTTTGGCCAAGTGCATCATTGTCCTCGTTCTGCCTGTTTTCCTATGTTTTAAATGCAACTCCAGTCTTCCTCCCTGATTGGTTTCCTGCAGTTCTGCCTCACTTTCAAGTCCTCTTCGCAGCCTTACTTCAATATAATTTTGGATGATTGCTGTCACTTATAACTGTGCAGGTTTGTGAATTACAGTGCCCCTGAGCTCCTTTCTCCAACTCGCTTTCTTGTGAGCTGACTGCAAAACCGCAAGATAGCTTCAGACCCTAATCTGGTTCCGGCAGTGTATGCTGAGCATTTGGTTAATTCATCTTCCTGTTGGGAAATGAGACTTAAATTTGCCCTTCCAAACATCTACAGCTACTTTCTCATTGGTTCTCCCTATTCCTGTTCATCTTCCGCAGAAATTGCAAACTGGGCCAACAGGAGGTTAAAGGCACCGACTCACCTAGTTGGGTGAGTGTTAGTAAAGCATCTGGAATGCCGAGCCCGAGTACAAGGGAATGAAATTTGAGATGCCTTTAAAAACGTTTCTAGATCACACAGTGGACAATATTCTGGGCTCCCCGTGCATTTTTTAGCTGAAAGAAGAATCCATTTAACCTGGACAGTTGGGACTCATGGAATAGGTACCATGCAGTATGACTTCAAAGGGTCTGCTTTTGCTCACCGAACCTCAACAAACCAATGAGCCCAAGTGTTCTGCCTTATGTCTCACCCAGCTCTAGGTGTAGATGTGCTGAATCCAGGTTGCATCACTAGCCCTGATTGAAATATTTAAGAATTGTTCTGTATTTCTCTGTTATTGTGGTTTTTCTTGAAATTTATATTGATAATGGGATTTAGATGATTTTCACTGCTGCGTTTATGCTGCTGTACACACGCTTGATTCTCTTACGGGGACATATAAATCCATCGGTTTTTAGATTCTTACTAGTCAGGTATATTCCTAGGTCTTGAATATGGGGTGTCAAGTCCATTTCGTTGAGCAAGGAGTAGGTCTATTCTATTACATATTTGTTTTAGGAACGGTATGTGTGCTAATTTCAGTCTCTGGTTTTATGCAGCAGCCCAACCCACCTTTCCCATTAAGCAAGCATAAGTAGGTTTTCTAAATTTGAGACCCTGTTCTGTTTTGTAATTCAGTTCATGTGTAGCCAAGATTAAGTTCCGTGTATTAGTGACATCTTATGATGTTTCTTTTTCTGTGTGACTTATTTCACTTAGAATCATCATACCTGAATCCACTCATTATGTTGCTTTGGACCTGAAGACATAGATTTCATTGCTGAGTGATATTCAGTTGTAGGTAAGTACCACTAATTCTTTATCCAAATTTCACTTTCTGGGATATTTAACTTGTATCATAGACGAGGTTCTTGTAAAAGGAGCCATCCCAAACTTTGGCATAGATGTGTCTTTTTGATTTCATTTCCCTAAGGTAAAGAACCATAAGAGGAAGTGCTCTGGGTTGGGGTTAGGGTTAGGGTTTGGGGATGGGGATGGTTTAAGGTACAGGTTATATTACTACAACAATTTAGGGTGAGCATAGGTGTGAGGGTACGGATTAGTGTTAGTGTATGGATTAACATTAGGAGACAGGTTAAGGTAAGGCTTCACGTAAGGTTTAGGGTTAGGGTTAATGGACAGGGACGGATTCGGGTAAAGGTTAGGGTACGAAAACGGTTTAGGGTGAGCATACGTGTTACGGTAATGGTTAGTGTCACCGTATGGGCTAGGAATAGGGGACAGGTTAGGGTAAGTCTTCGCATAAGTGTTAGGGGTAGGGTTAGGGGAAGGGGATGGTTTAGGGTACATGTTAGGGTACGACAATGGTTTAGGGGAGCGTACGTGTTTGGGTATGGTTTAGTGTAAGTGAACTGGTTAGGAATAGGGGATGCGTTAGGGTTCGGCTTTGGGTAAGGGTTAGGTTTAGGGTTAGGCTCAGGGGACGGGTAAGGTTTAGGGTGAGCGTATGTATTAGAGTACGGGATAGTGTTAGTGTACGGGTTAGGGTTAGGGGAAGGGTTAGGGTAAGGTTTAGTGTAAGGGTTAGTTTTAGCATTTGGGTTAGGGGACGGGAATGGTTTAGTGTACAGGTTAGGTACGACAACATTTTTGGGTGAGCGTAACAGTTAGGGTACGTATTAGTGTTAGCGTACGGTTTAGGGTTAGATGACGTGTTAGGGTAAGGCTTCGGGTAAGGGTTAGTGTTAAGTTTAGGGTTAGGGTATGGGGAAGGTTTAGGATACAGGTTGGGGTACGACAACTAATTAAGTAGAACATATATGGTAGGGGATGGGTTCATGTTAGTGTATGGGTTAGGATTAGTGGACGGGTTAGTGTAATGCTTTGGGAAAGGGTTAGGTTTAGAGTTAGGGTTAGGGCACAGGGATGGTTTACAGTTCAGATCATGGTAGGACAATGGTTTAGGGTCTGCGTATGTGTTAGGGTATTGGTTAGGGTTAGCGTACAGTTTAGGATTAGGGGATGGGTTAGGGTAAGGCTTCAGGTAAGGGTTAGGGGTAGGGTTAGGGTTAGGGTTAGGGGATGGAGACAGGGACGGTTTAGGGTACAGGTTAGTGTAAGACAAAGGTTTAGGGTGAGCATAGCAGTTAGAGTAAGAGTTAGTGTTAGCGTACGGGTTTAGATTAGGGGACGGGTTACTGTAAGGTTTAGGGAAAGTGTTAGGGTTAGGGGATGGGGACGGTTTAGGGTACAGTGTAGGGTAAAACAAGAGTTTTGGTTGAGCGTACATTTTAGGCTATGGGTTAGTGTTAGCGTATGGGTTAAGATTAGAGGACGTGTTAGGGTAAGGTTTCGGATAAGAGTTAGGGTTAAGGTTAGGGGATGGGGACGGTTTTTGTTACAGGTTAGGGTATGACAACGGTTTAGGGTGAGTGTACATGATAGGGTATGGGTTAGCGTTAGCGTACAGTTTCGGATTATGGGACGGGTTAAGGTAAGACTTCGGGTAAGGGTAAGATTTAGGGTTCGGGTTGGGGGACGGGGACGGTTTAGGGTACAGTTTAGTGTATGACAACAGTTTAGGTTGACTACACGTGTTAAGGTATGGGTTAGTGTTTGCAAACGGGTTAGGATTACGGGAGGTGTTAGGGTAAGGCTTCGGCTAAGGCTTAAGTTTAGGTTTAGGGGATGGGGACGTTTTAGGGTACAGGATAGGGTACGACAATTGTTTAGTGTGAGTGTACATGTTAGGATACAGGTTAGTGATAGCGTACGGGTTAGGATTACCGATGGGTTAGCGTAAGGCTTTGGGTAAGGGTTCGGGTTAGGGTTAGGGTTAGGGGATGGGGACAGTTTAGGGTACAATTTAAGGTACGACAACGGTATAGGGTGAGCGTAAGTGTTAGGGTACATGTTAGTGTTAGTTTACGGGATAGGATTAGGGGAAGGGTTAGTATAAGGTTTCGGGAAACGGTTTGAGGTTGGGGACAACGACGATTTATGGTACAGGTTAGGGTATGACAATGATTTAGGGTGAGCGTACGTGTTAGGTTATGGGTTAGTATTAGCGTACGGGTTAGGATTAAGGGACGGGTTAGGGTAAAGCTTCACGTAAGGGTTAGGTTTAGGTTTAGGTTTAGGGTTATTGTTAGGGGACTGGGACCATTTAGGATACAGGTTAGGGAATGACAAAAGTTTAGGGTGAGCGTATGTTTTAGGGTACATGTTAGTGCTACCATAAGGGTTAGGATTAGTGTAAGGTTTAGAGACATGATTCGGGTATGTGTTAGTGTTAGGGAACAGGGACAGGGACGGTTTAGGGTACAGGTTAGGGTACGACAACAGTTTAGGGTGAGCATATATGTTAGGGCACAGGTTAGTGTTAGCATATGGGTTAGAATTAGGGGACTGGTTAGGGTAAGGCTTAGGGTAAGGGTTAGGGTTAGGGTTAGGGTTAGGAGATGGAGACGGTTCAAGGTACAGGTTAGGGTACCACAATGTGTTAGTGTGAGAATACATGTTAGGGTAAGGTTTAGTGTTAGTGTATGGTCCATGATTAGTGGAAGGGATAGGGTAAGACGTCGGGTTAGGGTTAGAGTTAGGGGATGGGAACGGTTTAGGGTATAGGTTAGAATACGACAGCAGTTTAGGTTGAGTGTACATGTTAGGGTATGTGTTAGTGCTAGCATACGGTTTAGGATTAGGGGACAGTTTAGACTAAGGCTTCGGGTAATGATTAGGTTTATGGTTAGGGTTAGGGATTAGGTTAGGGAATGGGAACGGTTTAGGGTACAATTTAGTGTACGACAACGATTTAAGGTGAGCGTCGGTGTAAGGGTATGGGTTAGTGTTGGCGTACGGATTAGGATTAGGGGACGGGTTAGGATAAGGCTTCGGGTAAGGGTTAGGGTTATGGTTAATGTTAGGGGACAGGGCCAGGGACGATTTAAGGTACAGGTTTGGGGAAGACAATGGTTTAGGGTGAGTGTACATGTTAGGGTATGTGTTAGTGTTAGCGTACCAGTTAGGCTTAGGTGACGGGTTAGGGTAAGGCTTCGGATAAGGGTTAGGGTTAGGGTTATGGGACAGGGACTGTTTAGGTACAGGTTAGTGTATGACAACGGTTTTCATTGAGCATACAAGTTAGGGTAGGTGTAAATGTTAGCATACGGGTTAGGATTAGGGGACGGGTTAGGGTAACTTTTCCGGTAAGGATTAGGGTTAGGGTTAGGGGACAGGGAAGGTTTAGAGTACAGGTTAGTGTACGACAACGGTTTAGTGTGATCGTACGAGTTAGGGTATGGGTTAGTGTTAGCGCACGGTTTAGGATTAGGGGATGTGTTAGGGTAAGGCTTCAGGTAAGTGTTAGAGTTAGGGTTAGTGGATGAGGACGTGTTAGGGTACAGGTTAGGGTACGACAATGCTTTAGGGTGAGCGTACATGTTAGGGTACTGGTCAGTGTTAGCATTTGGGTTAGGATTAGGGGACAGGTTAGTGTAAGGCTTCGTGTAAGTGTTAGGGTGAGGGATAGGGTTGGGGAAAGGGACGGTTTAGGGTACAGATTAGGGTACGACAGCGATTTAGGGTGAGCCTACGTGTTAGGGTACAGTTTAGTGTTAGCGTATGGGTTAGGATTTGGGGATGGTTTAGGGACAGGCATCTGTAAAGATTTAGGTTTAGCATTATGGGACGGGGACGGTTTAGGGAAAAGTTTAGGATACCACAGCGGTTTAGGGTGAGCGTAGGTGTTAGGGTACGGGTTAGTGTTAGCGTACGGATTAGGTATAGGGGACGTGTTAGGGTAAGGCTTCGGGTAAGGGTTAGGGTTAGGGTTAGGGGACGGGGAGGGTTTAGGGGACAGGTTAGGGTAGGACAACGGTTTAGGGTGAGCGTACATGTTAGGGTACAGGTTAGTGTTAGTGTATGGGTTAGGATTAGGGGACCGGTTAGGGTAAGGCTTCGGGTAAGGGTAAGGGTTAGGGTTATGGGACGGGGAAGGTTTAGGGGATGGGTTAGGTAAGACAACGGTTTAGGGTGAGCGTACGTGTTAGGGTATGGGTTAGTGTTAACATACGGGTTAGCATTAGGGGACGGGTTAGGGTAAGTCTTCGGGTAAGGGTTAGGGTTAGAGTTAGGGGACAGGGACAGTTTAGGGGACAGGTTAGGGTACGACAACGGTTAAGGGTGAGCGTACGTGTTACGGTACGGGTTAGTGTTAGCGTACAGGTTAGGATTAGGGGACGGGTTAGGGTAAGGCTTCAGGTAAGGGTTAAGGTTAGGGTTAAGGTTAGGTTTAGGGGACGGGGAAGGTTTAGGGGACAGGTTAGGGTACGGCAATGGTTTAGGGTGAGCGTACGTGTTTGGGTATGGGTTTGTGTTAGCGTACGGGTTAGGATTAGGGTACGGGTTAGGGTAAGTCTTCGGGTAAGGGTCAGGGTTAGGGTTAGGGTTAGGGTTAGGGGACGGGGAGAGTGTAGGGGACAGGTTAGGGTACGACCACGGTTTAGGGTGAGCGTACGTGTTAGGGTACGGGTTAGTGTTAGCGTACGGGTTAGGATTAGGTGACGGGTTAGGGTAAAGCTTCGTGTAAGGGTTAGGGTTAGGGTTAGGGTTAGGGTACGGGGACGGTTTAGGGGACAGGTTAGGGTACGACAATGATTTAGGGTGAGCGTATGTGTTAGGGTACAGGTCAGTGTTAGCGTACGGGTTAGGATTAGGGGACGGGTTAGTGTAAGGCTTCGGGTAAGGGTTAGGGATAGGGTTACTGTTAGGGTTAGGGTTAGGGGATCGGGACAGTTTAGAGGACAGGATAGGGTACGACAATGGTTTAGGGTGAGCGTACGTGTTAGGGTATGGGTTATTGTTAGCATAAGGGTTAGGATTAGGGGACGGGTTAGGGTAAGGCTTTGGGTAAGGGTTAGGGTTAGGGTTAAGGTTAGGTTTAGGGGACGGGGACGTTTTAGGGGACAGGTTAGGGTATGACAACGGTTTAGGGTTAGCGTACGTGTTAGGGTATGGGTTAGTGTTAGCGTACGGGTTAGGAATAGGGGACGGGTTAGGGTAAGGCTTCGGGTAAGGGTTAGGGTTAGAGTTAAGGTTAGGGTTAGGGTTAGGGGACAGGGACGGTTTAGGGGACAGGTTAGGTTACGACAACGGTTTAGGTTGAGCGTACGTGTTAGGGTATGGGTTAGTGTTAGCGTACTGTTTAGAATTAGGGGACGGGTTACGGTAAGGTTTCGGGTAAGTGTTAGGGTTAGGGTTAGGGGATGGGGACGGTTGAGGGGACAGGTTAGGTTACGACAATGATTTAGGGTGAGTGTACGTGTTAGGGTATGGGTTAGTGATAGCCTACGGGTTAGGATTAAGGGTCGGGTTAGGGTAAGGCTTCGAGTAAGGTTTAGGGTTAAGGATAGGGTTAAGATTAGGGGAATGGGACGGTTTAGGGGACAGGTTCGGTTACGACAACGGTTTAGGGTGAGCGTACGTGTCAGGGTATGGGTTAGTGTTAGCATATGGGTTAGGATTAGGGGACGGGTTACGGTAAGGCTTCGCGTAAGGGTTAGGTTTAGGGTTAGGGTTAGGGTTAGTGGAGGGGGACGGTTTAGGGGACAGGTTAGGGTACGACAACGGCATAGGGTGAGTGTATATGTTAGGGTACGGGTTAGTGTTAGCGTACGGGTTAGCATTAGGGGACGGGTTAGGGTAAGGCTTCGGGTAAGGGTTAAGTTTAGGGTTAGGGTTAGGGTTAGGGGACGGGCACGGGAACGGTTTATGGTATAGGTTAGGGTTAGGGTTAGGGTTAGGGTTAGGGTTAGGGGACGGGGACGGTTTAGGGGACCGGTTAGAGTTCGACAACTCTTTAGGGTGAGCGTACATGTTAGGGAATGGGTTAGTGTTAGCGTACGGGTTAGGATTAGGGGACGGGTTAGTGTAAGGCTTCGCGTAAGGGTTAGTGTTAGGTTTAGGGTTAGGGTTAGTGTTAGGTTTAGGTTTAGGGGACGTGGATGTTTTAGTGGACAGGTAAGGGTACGACAATGTTTTAGGGAGAGCGTACGTGTTAGGTTACGGGTTAGTGTTAGCATACAGGTTAGGATTAGGGGACGGGTTAGGGTAAGGCTTCGGGTAAGGGTTATGGTTATGGTTAGGGTTAGGGTTAGGGTTAGTGGACGGCAACGGTTTAGGGGACAGGTTAGGTTATGACAACGATTTAGGGTGAGCGTACGTGTGAGGGTACGGGTTACTGTTATCGTACGGGTTTGGATTAGGGGATGGCTTAGCCTAAGGCTTAGGGTAAGGGCTAGGGTTAGGTTTAGGGTTAGGGTTAGGATTAGAGGACGGGGACAGTTTAGGGGACAGGTTAGTGTACGACAAGGGTTTAGGTTAAGCGTACGTGTTAGAGTACTGGTTAGTGTTAGTGTACGGGTTAGGTTTAGGGCACGGGTTAGGGTAAGGCTGCGGGTAAGGGTTAGGGTTAGGGTTGGGGTTAGGGTTAGGGGACGGGGACGGTTTAGAGGATAGGTTAGGTTACAAGAATGGTTTAGGGTGAGCGTACGTGTTAGGGTATGGGTTAGTTTTAGCGTACGGGTTAGGATTAGGGGACGGGTTAGGGTAAGGCTTCGTGTAAGGGTTAGGGTTAGGGATAGGTTTAGGGTTAGGGGACGGGGACGGTTTATGGGACATGTTAGGGTACGACAACGGTTTAGGGTGAGCGTACGTGTTAGGGTACGGGTTAGTGTTAGCGTACGGGTTAGGATTACGGAATGTGTTAGGGTAAGGCTTCGGGTAAGGGTTAGGGTTGGGTTATAGTTAGGGTTAGTATTAGGGGACGGGGACGGTTTAGGGGACACGTTAGGTTACAAAAACGGTTTAGGGTGAGCGTACGTGTTAAGGTATGGGTTAGTGTTAGCGTACGGGTTAGGATTAGGGGACGGGTTACATTAAGGCTTCGGGTAAGGGTTATTGTTATGGTTAGGGTTAGGGTTAGGGGACAGGGACGGTTTAGGGGACAGGTTAGGGTACGACAATGTTTTAGGGTAAGCGTACGTGTTAGGGTACGGGTTAGTGTTAGCGTACGGGTTAGGATTAGGGGACGGGTTAGTGTAAGGCTTCGGGTAAGGGTTAGCGTTAGGGTTAGGTTCAGGGGACAGGGACGGGGACGGTTTAGGGGACCGGTTAGGGTTAGGGTTAGGGTTAGGGGACGGGGACGGTTTAGGTGACAGGTTAGGGTACGACAACGGTTTAGGTTGAGCGTACGTGTTAGGGTATGGTTTAGTTTTAGCGTACGAGTTAGGATTAGGGGACGGGTTTGGGTAAGGATTCGGGTAAGGGTAAGGGTTAGGGTTAGGGTTAGGGTTTGGGGATGGGGACTGTTTAGGGGACAGGTTGGGGTACGAAAACCGTTTAGGTTGAGCATACGTGTTAGGGTACGGGTTAGTGTTAGGGTACAGGTTAGGATTACGGGACGTGTTAGAGGAAGGCTTCAGTTAAATGTTAGGTTTAGGGATAGGGTTATTGTTAGGGTTAGGGGATGGGGACGGTTTAGGGGACAGGTTAGGGTACGACAACGGTTTAGGGTGATTGTACATGTTAGGGTAAGGTTTAGTGTTAATGTACGGGTTAGGATTAGCGGATGGGTTAGGGTAAGGCTTCGGGTAAGTGTTAGGGTTAGGGTTAGGGTTAGGGTTAGGGTTAGGGGACGAAGACAGTTTAGGTGACAAGTTAGGGTACGACAACGGTTTAGGGTGAGGGTAACTGTTAGGGTACGGGTTAGTGTTAGCGTACGGGTTAGGATTAGGGGACAGTTTAGTGTAAGGCTTCAGGTAAGGGTTAGGGTTAGGGTTAGGGTTAGGGTTAGGGGACGGGGACGGTTTAGGGGACAGGTTAGGGTACGACAATGTTTTAGGTTGAGCGTACGTGTTAGGGTACGGGTTAGTGTTAGCGTACGGGTTAGGGTTAGGGGACGGGTTAGTGTAAGGCTTCGGGTATGCGTTAGGGTTAGGGTTAGGTTTAGGGGACGGGGACGGTTTAGGAGACAGGTTAGGGTACGGCAACGGTTTAGGGTGAGTGTACGTTTTAGGGTACGGGTTAGTGTTAGCGTACGGGTTAGGATTAGGTGACGGGTTAGGGTAAGGCTTCGCATAATGGTTAGTGTTAGGGATAGGGTTACGGTTAGGGGATGGGGACGGTTTAGGGGATAGGTTAGGATACGACAATGGATTAGGGTGAGCGTATGTGTTAGGGTACGGGTTAGTGTTAGCGTACGGGTTAGGATTTGGGGACGGGTTAGTGTAAGGCTTCGGGTAAGGTTTAGGTTTACGGTTAGGGTTAGGGTTAGGGTTAGGATTAGGGGACGGGTACTGTTTAGGGGACAGGTTAGTGTACGAAAATGGTGTAGGGTGAGCCTACGTTAGGGTACGGGTTAGTGTTAGCGTACGGGTTAGGATTAGGGGACGGGTTAGGGTAAGGCTTCGGGTAAGGGTTAGGATTATGGTTATGGTTAGGGGATGGGGACGGTTTAGGGGACAGGTTAGGGTACGACAACAATTTAGGGTTAGCGTACGTGTTACGGTACGGGTTAGTGTTAGCGTACGGGTTAGGATTAGGGGACTGGTTAGGTTAAGCCTTCGGATAAGGTTTAGGGTTAGGATTAAGGGATGGGGACAGTTTAGGGGACAGTTTAGGGTACGACAACGGTTTAGGGTCGGTGTACGTGTTAGGGTATGGGTTAGTGTTAGCGTACGGGTTAGGATTAGGGGGCGGGTTAGGGTAAGGCTTCGGGTAAGGGTTAGGTTTAGGGTTAGTGTTAGGGTTAGGGTTAGGGGACAGGGACGGTTTAGGGGACATGTTAGGGTACGACAACGGTTTAGGGTGAGCGTGCGTGTTAAGGTATGGGTTAGTGTTAGCGTACGGGTAAGGATTAGGTGACGGGTTAGTTTAAGGCTTCGGGTAAGGGTTAGGGTTAGGGTTAGGGTTAGGGTTATGGGACGGGGACGGTTTAGGGGACAGGTTAGGGTACGACAATGGTTTACTGTGAGCGTAAGTGTTAGGGTACGGGTTAGTGTTAGCGTATGGGTTAGGATTAGGGGACGGGTTAGGGTAAGGCTTCGGGTAAGGGTTAGGGTTAGGGTTAGGTTTAGGGTTAGGGTTAGTGGACTGGGACGGTTTAGGGGACAGGTTAGGGTACGACAACGTTTTAGGGTGAGTGTACGTGTTAGGGCACTGTTTAGTGTTAGCGTACGGCTTAGTATTAGGGGACGGGTTAGGGTAAGGCTTTTGGTAAGGGTTAGGTTTAGGAATAGGGTTAGTGTTAGGGTTAGGGGATGGGGATGGTTTAAGGGAAAGGTTAGGATACGACAATGGTTTAGGGTGAGCGTACGTGTTAGGGTACGGGTTAGTGTTAGCGTACGGGTTAGGATTAGGGGACGGGTTAGTGTAAGGCTTCGGGTAAGGGTTAGCGTTAGGGTTAGGGTCAGGGGACGGGGACGGGTACGGTTTATGGGACCGGTTAGGGTTAGGGTTAGGGTTAGGGGATGGGGATGGTATAGGTGACAGGTTAGGGTACGACAACGTTTTAGGGTGAGCGTACGTGTTAGGGTACGCTTTAGTTTTAGCGTACGAGTTTGGATTAGGGGCCGGGTTTGGGTAAGGATTCGGGTAAGGGTAAGGGTTAGGGTTAGGGTTAGGTGATGGGGACTCTTTAGGGGACAGGTTGGGGTACGAAAACGGTTTAGGTTGAGCATTCGTGTTAGGGTACGGGTTAGTGTTAGGGTCCGGGTTAGGATTACGGGATGGGTTAGGGGAAGTCTTCGGTTAATTGTTAGGGTTAGGGTTAGGGTTAGTGTTAGGGTAGGGGATGGGGACGCTTTAAGGGACAGGTTAGGGTACGACAACGGTTTAGGGTGATTGTACATGTTAGGGTAAGGTTTAGTGTTAACGTACGGGTTAGGATTAGGGGACGGTTTAGGGTAAGGCTTCGGGTAAGTGTTAGGGTTAGGGTTAGGGTTAGGGGACGGACGGGGACGGTTTAGGTGACAGTTTAGGGTACCGCAACCGTTTAGGGTTAGCCTACGTGTTAGGGTACGGGTTAGTGTTAGCGTACCGGTTAGGATTAGGGGACAGGTTAGTTTAAGGCTTCGGGTAAGGCTCAGGGTTAGGGTTAGGGTTGGGGGACGGGGACGGTTTAGGGGACAGGTTAGGGTACGAAAACTGTTTAGGGTGAGCGTACGTGTTATGGTATGGGTTAGTGTTAGCGTAAGGGTTAGGATTAGGGGACGGTTTAGGGTAAGGCTTCGGGTAAGGGTTAGGTTTAGGGTTAGGGTTAGGGTTAGCGGATGGGGACGGTTTAAGGGACAGGTTATTGTACGACAAAGATTTAGGGTGAGTGTACGTGTTAGGGTACGGATTAGTGTTAGCGTACGGGTTAGGATTATGGGACGGGTTTAGGTAAGGCTTCGGGTAAGGTTTAGGTTTAGGGTTATTGTTAGGGTTAGGGGACGGGGATGGTTTAGGGGACAGGTTAGGGTACGACAACGGTTTAGGGTGAGCATACGTGTTAGGGTATGTGTTAGTGTTAGCGTACGGGTTAGGATTCGGGGATGGGTTAGGGTAAGGCTTCCGGTAAGATTTAGGGTTAGGAATAGGGTTAGGGTTAGGGGATGGGGACGGTTTCGGGGACAGATTAGGGTACAACAACAGTTTAGTTTGAGCGTAGGTGTTAGCGTACGGGTTAGGATTAGGGGACGGGTTAGGGTAAGGCTTCGGGTAAAGTTTAGGCTTAGGGTTACGGTTAGGGGACGGGGACGGTTTAGGGGACAGGATAGGGTACGACAACGGTTTAGGGTGAGCGTACATGTTAGGGTACGGGTTAGTGTTAGCGTACGGGTTAGGATTAGGGGATGGGTTAGGGTAAGGCTTCAGGAAAGGTTTAGGGTCAGGTTTACGGTTAGGGTTAGGGGACGGGGACGGTTCAGGGGACAGGTTAGGGTACGGCAACGGTTTAGGGTGAGCGTACGTGTTAGGCTACGGGTTAGTTTTAGCGTACGGGTTCGTATTAGGTGACCGGTCAGGGTAAGGCTTCGGGTAAGGGTTAGGGTTTGGGAAAGGGTTAGTGTTAGGGTTAGGGGACCGGGACGGTTTAGGGGAAAGGTTAGTATACGACAACGGTTTAGGGTGAGCGTACGTGTTAGGGTACGGGTTAGTGTTAGCGTACGGCTTAGGATTAGGAGACGGGTTTGGGTAAGGCTTCGGGTAAGGGTTATGGTTAGGGTTATGGTTAGGGTTAGGATTAGGGGAAGGGGACGGTTTAGGGGACATGTTAGAGTATGACAAAGGGTTAGGGTGAGCGTACGTGTTAGGGTATGGGTTAGTGTTAGCGTACGGTTTCGGATTATGGTACGGGTTAGTGTAAGGCTTCGGGTAAGTTTTAGCGTTAGGTTTAGTCTTAGGGTTAGGGGACGGGGACGGGGACAGTTTAGGGGACTGGTTAGGATTAGGGTTAGGGTTAGGGTTAGGGGACGGGGACGGTTTAGGGGACAGGTTAGTGTACGACAATGGTTTAGGGTAAACGTACATGTTAGGGTACGGGTTAGAGTTAGCGTACGGGTTAGGATTAGGGGAAGGGTTAGGGTAAGGCTTCGGGTAAGGGTTAGCGTTAGGGTTAGGCTTAGGGTTAGGGGACGGGGACGAGGACGGTTTAGGGGACCGGTTAGGATTAGGGTTAGGTTTAGGGTTAGGGAAGGGGACGGTTTAGGAGACAGGTTATGTTACGACAAATGTTTAGGGTGAGCGTACGTGTTACGGTACCTGTTAGTGTTAGCGTACGGGTTAGGATGAGGGGACGGTTTAGTGTAAGGCTTCGGGTAAGGGTTAGGGTTAGGGTTAGTTTTAGGGGATGGGGACGGTTTAGGGGACTGGTTAGGGTACGACAACGTTTTAGGGTGAGCGTACGTGTTATGTTACGGGTTAGTGTTAGCGTACGGTTTAGGATTAGGGGACGGGTTAGGGTAAGGCTTCGGGTAAGGATTAGAGTTAGGGTCAGGTTTAGGGATAGGGGAAGGGGACGGTTTAGGGGAAAGGTTAGGGTACGGCAACGGGTTAGGGTGAGCGTACGTGTTAGGGTAAGTGTTAGTGTTAGCGTACGGGTTAGGATTAGGGGACGGGTTAGTGTAAGGCTTCGGATAAGTGTTAGGGTTAGGTTAAGGGTTAGGTTTAGGGGACGGGGACGGTTTAGGAGACAGGTTAGGGTACGGCAAAGGTTTAGGGTGAGCATACGTTTTAGGGTAACGTTAGCTTTCGCGTACGGGTTAGGATTAGGTGACGGGTTAGGGTAAGGCTTCGGGTAAGGGTTAGGGTTAGGCATAGGGTTAGGGTTAGGGGACGGGGAGGGTTTAGGGTCAAGGTTAGGATATGGCAACAGTTTAGGGTGAGCGTACGTTTTAGGATACGGGTTAGTGTTAGCGTACGGGTTAGGATTAGGGGACGTGTTAGGGTAAGGCTTTGGGTAAAGGTTAGGGTTAGGGTTAGGGTTAGGGTTTGGGGACGGGGACGGTTTAGGGGACAGGTTAGTGTACGACAACAGTTTAGGGTGAGCGTACGAGTTAGGGTATGGGTTAGTGTTAGCGTACCGTTTAGCATTAGGGGACGGGTTAGGGTAAGGCTTCGGGTAATGATTAGGGTTAGGGTTAGGATTAGCTTTAGGGTTAGGGTTAGGGCACGGGGAGGGTTTATGGGACAGGTTAGTGTACGTCAATGGTTTAGTGTGATCGTACGTTTTAGGGTACGGGTTAGTGTTAGCGTACCGTTTAGGATTAGGGGACGTGTTAGGTAAAGGCTTTGGGTAAGGCTTAGGGTTAGGGTTAGGGTTAGGGTTTAGGGTTAGGGTTAGGGTTAGGGTTAGGATTAGGGTTAGGGTTAGGGGACGGGGATGGTTTAGAGGACAGGTTAGGGTACGACAACGGTTTAGGGGGAGCGTAAGTGTTAGGGTACGGGTTAGTGTTAGCGTACGGGTTTGGATTAGGGGACGGGTTAGGGTAAGGATTCGGGTAAGGGTTAGGGTTAGGGTTAGGGATAGGGTTAGGGGACGGGGACGGTTTAGGGGACAGGTTAGGGTAGGACAACGGTTTAGGGTGAGCGTACGTGTTAGGTTATGGATTAGTGTTAGCGTACGGGTTAGGAATAGGGGATGGGTTAGGGTAAGGCTTCTGGTAATGGTTAGGTTTAGGGTTAGGGTTAGGGTTAGGGGACGGGGACGGTTTAGGGGACAGGTTAGGGTACGACAACGGTTTAGGGTGAGCGTACGTGTTAGGGTACGGGTTAGTGTTAGCGTACGGTTTAAGATTAAGGGACGGGTTAGTATTAGGCTTGGGGTAAGGGTTAGGGTTAGGGTTAGGGTTAGGGTTTGGGGACGGGGACGGTGTAGGGGACAGGTTAGGGTACGACAACTGTTTAGGGTGAGCGTATGTGTTAGGGTATGGGTTAGTGTTAGCGTACGGGTTAGGATTTGGGGACTGTTTAGGGTAAGGCTTCGGGTAAGGGTTAGGGTAAGGGTTAGGGTTAGGGTTAGGATTAGGGTTAGGGTTAGGGGACGGGGACGGTTTAGGGGACAGGTTAGGGTACGACAACGGTTTAGGGTGAGCGTACGTGTTAGGGTACGGGTTAGTGTTAGCGTACGGGTTAGGATTAGGGGACGGGTTTGGGTAAGGCTTCGGGTAAGGATTAGGTTTAGGGTTAGGGTTAGGGTTAATGTTAGGGGATGGGGACAGTTTACAGGACAGGTTAGGGTACGACAATGGTGTAGGGTGAGCGTACTTGTTAGGGTACGGGTTAGTGTTAAGGTACGGGTTAGGATTATGGGACGGTTTAGGGTAAGGCTTTGTATAGGGTTAGGGTTAGGGATAGGGTTAGGGTTAGGGGACGGGGACGGTTTAGGGGGGAGTTTAGGGTACGACAACAGTTTAGGGTGAGCGTACGTGTTAGGGTACGGTTTAGTGTTAGCGTACGGGTTAGGATTAGGGGATGGGTTAGGGTAAGGTTTCGGGTAAGGGTTAGTGTTTGGGTAAGGGTTAGGGTTAGTGTTAGGTGACCGAGACTGTTTAGGGGACAGGTTAGGGTACGACAACGGTTTATGGTGAGCGTACGTGTTAGGGTACGGTTTAGTGTTAGCGTACGTGTTAGGATTAGGGGACGGGTTAGTGTAAGGCTTCGGGTAAGGGTTAGGGTTAGGGTTAGGGGACGGGGACGGTTTAGGGGACAGGTTAGGGTACGACAAGGGTTTAGGGTAAGCGTACATGTTAGGATACGGTTTAGTGTTAGCGTACGGGTTAGGATTAGGGGACGGGTAACGGTAAGGCTTCGGGTAAGGGTTAGGGTTAGGGTTAGGGTTAGGGGACGGGGACGGGGACGGTTTAAGGGACAGGTTAGGGTACGACAACGGTTTAGGGTTAGCGTACGTGTTAGGATACGGGATAGTGTTAGCGTACGGTTTACGATTAGGGGACATATTAGGGTAAGGCTTGGGGTAAGGGTTAGGGTTAGGGTTAAGGTTAGGGTTAGGTTTAGGGGACGGGGACGTTTTAGGGGACAGGTTAGGGTACGACAACGGTTTAGGGTGAGCGTACGTGTTAGGGTACGGTTTAGTGTTAGCGTACGGGTTCCGATTATGGTATGGGTTAGGGTAAGGCCTCGGGTAAGTGTTAGGGTTAGGGTTAGGGTTAGGGGACGGGGATTGTTTAGGGGACAGTTTAGGGTACGACAAAGGTTTAGGGTGAGCGTTCGTTTTAGGGTACGGGTTAGTGTTAGCGTACGGGTTAGGATTAGGGCACGGGTTAGTGTAAGGCTTCGGGTAAGGGTTAGGGTTAGGGTTAGGGTTAGGGTTAGGGGACGGTTTAGGGTAAGGCTTTGGGTAAGGGTTCGGGTTAGGGTTAGGGTTAGGTTTAGGGTTGGGTGAGGGGACGGTGACGGTTTAGGGGACAGGTTAGGGTACGACAACGGTTTAGGGTGAGCGTACGTGTTAGGGTACGGGTTAGTATTAGTGTACGGGTTAGGATTAAGGGACGGGTTAGGGTAAGGCTTCGGGTAAGGGTTAGGGTTAGGGTTAGTGTTAGGGTTAGGGGACGGGGATGGGGACGGTTTAGGGGACAGGTTAGTGTGCCACAACGGTTTAGGGTGAGCGTACGTGTTAGGGTACGGGTTAGTGTTAGCCTAAGAGTTTGGATTAGCGGACGGGTTAGGGTTAGGCTTCGGGTAAGGTTAAGGGTAGGTTTAGGGTTAGGGTTAGGGTTAGGGTATGGGGACGGTTCAGGGGACTGGTTAGGGTACGACAACGGTTTAGGGTGAGCGTACGTGTTAGGGTACGGGTTAGTGTTAGCGTATGGGTTAGGATTAGGGGACGGGTAAGGGTAAGATTTCGGGTAAGGGTTAGGGTTAGGGTTAGGATTAGGGTTAGGGGATGGGGACGGTTTAGGGGAGAGGTTAGGGTACGACAACGGTTTAGGGTGAGCGTACGTGTTAGGGTACAGGTTAGTGTTAGCGTACGGGTTAGGATTAGGGGACGGGTTAGGGTAAGGCTTCGGGTAAGGGTTAGGGTTAGGGTAAGGGTTAGGGTTAGTGTTAGATGACGGGGACAGTTTAGGGGACAGGTTAGGTTACGACAACGGTTTATGGTGAGCGTACGAGTTAGGGTACGGGTTAGTGTTAGCGTACGGGTTAGGATTATGGGACGGGTTAGGTTAAGGCTTCGGATAAGAGTTAGAGATAGGGTTAGGGGACGGGGACGGTTTAGGGGACAGGTTAGGGTACGACAATGGTTTAGGGTGAGCGTACGTGTTAGGGTACGGGATAGTGTTAGCGTACGGTTTAGGATTAGGGGACGGGTTAGTGTAAGGCTTCGGGTAAGGGTTAGGGTTAGGGTTAGGGTTAGGGGACGGAGACGGTTTAAGGGACAGGTTAGGATATGACAACGGTTTAGGGTGAGCGTACGTGTTAGGGTAATGGTTAGTGTTAGCGTACGGTTTAGGATTATGGGACGGGTTAGGGTAAGGCTTCGGGTAAGGGTTAGGTTTAGGGTTAGGGTTAGGTTTAGGGTTAGGGGACGGTTTAGGGGACAGGTTAGGTTACAACAACGGTTTAGGGTGAGCGTACGTTTTAGGGTACGGGTTAGTATTAGTGTACGGGTTAGGATTAGGGGACGGGTTAGTGTAAGGCTTCGGGTAAGGGTTAGGGTTAGGGGTAGTATTAGGGTTAGGGGATGGGGATGGGGACGGTTTAGGGGACAGGTTTGTGTGTGACAACGGTTTAGGTTGAGCGTACGTGTTAGGGTACGGGTTAGTGTTAGCCTAAGGGTTTGGATTAGCAGACGGGTTAGGGTAAGGCTTCGGGTAAGGTTAGGGTTAGGGTTAGGGTTAGGGGACGGGGATGGTTTAGGGGACAGGTTAGGGTACGACAACTGTTTAGGGTGGGCGTACGTGTTAGGATATGGGTTAGTGTTAGCGTACGGGATAGGATTAGGGGACGGGTTAGGGTGAGTCTTGGGGTAAGGGTTAGGGTTAGGTTTAGGGTTAGGGTTAGGGTTAGGGGACGGTTTAGGGGACTCGTTAGGGTACGACAACGGTTTAGGGTGAGCGTACGTGTTAGGGTACGGGTTAGTGTTAACGTACGGGTTAGGATTATGGGACGGGTTAGGGTAAGGCTTCGGGTAAGGGTAGGGGTTAGGGTTAGTGTTAGGGTTAGGGGACGGAGATGGCGAGGGTTTAGGGTACAGGTTAGGGTGCGACAATGGTTTAGGTTGAGCGTACGGGTTAGGGTACGGGTTAGTGTTAGCCTAAGGGTTTGGATTAGGGGACGGGTTAGGGTAAGGCTTCAGGTAAGGTTACGGTTAGGGTTACGGTTAGGGTTAGGGTACGGGTACGGTTTAGGGGACAGGTTAGGGTACGACAACGTTTTATGGTGAGCGTACGTGTTACGGTACGGGTTAGTGTTAGCGTACGGGTTAGGATTAGGGGACGGGTTATTGTAAGGCTTCGGGTAAGGGTTACGGTTAGGGTTAGGGTTAGGGTTAGGGGACGGGGACGGTTTAGGGGATAGGTTAGTGTACGACAGCTGTTTAGGGTGAGCGTACGTGTTAGGGTACGGGTTAGTGTTAGCGTACGGTTTAGGATTAGGGGACGGGTTAGGTTAAGGCTTGGGGTAAGGGTTAGGGTTAGTGATCGGGTTAGGGTTAGGGTTAGGGTTAGGGGACAGGGATGGTTTAGGGGAGAGGTTAGTGTACGACAGCGGTTTAGGGTGAGCGTACGTGTTAGGGTACGGGTTACTGTTAGCGTACGTGTTAGGATTAGGGGACGTGTTAGTGTAAGGCTTCGGGTAAGGGTTAGGGTTAGGGTTAGGGTTAGGGGACGGGAACGGGGACGGTTTAGGGGACAGGTTATTGTACGACAACGGTTTAGGGTGAGTGTATGTTTTAGGGTACGGGTTAGTGTTAGCGTTCGGGTTAGGATTACGGGACGGTTTAGGTTAAGGCTTGGGGTAAGGGTTAGGGTTAGTGATCGGGTTAGGGTTAGGGTTAGGGGATAGGGACGGTTTAGGGGACAGGTTAGGATATGACAACGGTTTAGGGTGAGCGTACGTGTTAGGGTACGGGTTAGTGTTAGCGTACATGCTTAGGATTATGGGACGGGTTAGGGTAAGGCTTCGGGTAACGGTTAGGGTTAGGGTTAGTATTAGGGTTAGGGGACGGGGATGGGGACGGTTTAGGGGACAGGTTAGTGTGCGACAACGGTTTAGGTTGAGCGTACGAGTTAGGGTACGGGTTAGTGTTAGCCTAAGGGTTTGGATTATCGGACGGGTTAGGGTAAGGCTTCGGGTAAGGTTAGGATTAGGGTTAGGGTTAGGGTTAGGGTACGGGGACGGTTTAGGGGACAGGTTAGGGTACGCCAACGGTTTAGTGTGAGCGTACGTGTTAGGGTACGGGTTAGTGTTAGCGTACGGGTTAGGATTAGGGGACGGGTAAGGGTAAGGCTTCGGGTAAGGGTTAGGGTTAGGGTTAGGTTTAGGTTAGGGGTCGGGGACGGTTTAGGGGACAGGTTAGGGTACGACAATGGTTTACGGTGAGCGTACGTGTTAGGGTATGGGTTAGTGTTAGCGTACGGGTTCGGATTAGGGGACGGGTTAGGCTAAGGCTTCGGGTAAGGATTAGGGATAGGATTAGGGGACGGGGACGGTATAGGGGGCAGGTTAGGGTACGACAATGGTTTAGCGTGAGCGTACGTGTTAGGGTACGGGATAGTGTTAGCGTACGTGTTAGGATTAGGGGACGGGTTAGGGTAAGGCTTCGGGTAAGGGTTAGGGTTAGGGTTAGGGTTAGGTTTAGGTTTAGGGGACGGGGACGGTTTAGGGGACAGGTTAGGGTACGACAAAGGTTTAGGGTGAGCGTACGTGTTAGGGTACGTGTTAGTGTTAGCGTACGGGTTAGGATTAGGGGATGGGTTACGGTAAGGCTTCGGGTAAGGGTTAGGGTTAGGGTAAGGGTTAGGGTTAGTGTTAGGTGACGGGGACAGTTTAGGGGACAGGTTAGGGTGCGACAACGGTTTACGGTGAGCGTACGTGTTAGGGTACGGGTTATTGTTAGCGTACGGGTTAGGATTAGGGGACGGGTTAGTGTAAAGCTTCGGGTAAGTGTTAGGGTTAGATTTAGGGGATGGGGACAGTTTAGGGGACAGGTTAGGGTACGACAATGGTTTAGGGTGAGCGTACGTGTTAGGGTACGGGATAGTGTTAGCGTACGTGTTAGGATTAGGGGACGGGTTAGGGAAAGGCTTCGGGTAAGGGTTAGGGTTAGGGTTAGGGTTAGGGGACGGGGACGGTTTAGGGGACAGGTTAGGGTACGACAACGGTTTAGGGTGAGCGTACGTGTTAGGGTACGGGATAGTGTTACCGTACGGGTTACGATTAGGGGACGGGTTAGGGTAAGGCTTCGGGAAAGGGTTAGGGTAAGGGTTAGGGTTAGGGTTAGGTTTAGGGGATGGGGACGGTTTAGGGGACAGGTTAGGGTACGACAACGGTTTAGGGTGAGCGTACGTGTTAGGGTATGGGTTAGTGTTAGCGTACGGGATAGGATTAGGGGACGGGTTAGGTTAAGGCTTGGGGTATGGGTTAGGATTAGGGTTAGGGTTAGGGTTAGGGTTATGGGACGGTTTATGGGACAGGTTAGTGTAGGACAACGGTTTAGTGTGAGCGTACGTGTTAGGGTACGGGTTAGTGTTAGCGTACGGATTAGGATTAGGGGACGGGTTAGGGTAATGCTTCGGGTAAGGGTAGGGGTTAGGGTTAGTGTTAGGGTTAGGGGACGGGGATGGGGACGGTTTAGGGGACAGGTTAGGGTGCGACAATGGTTTAGGAGGAGCGTACGTGTTAGGGTACGGGTTAGTGTTAGCCTAAGGGTTTGGATTAGGGGACAGGTTAGGGTAAGGCTTCAGGTAAGTTTACAGTTAGGGTTAGGGTTAGGGTTAGGGTACGGGGACGGTTTAGGGGACAGGTTAGGGTACGACAACCGTTTATGGTGAGCGTACGTGTTAGGGTACGGGTTAGTGTTAGCGTACGGGTTAGTATTAGGTGACGGGTTATGGTAAGGCTTCGGGTAAGGGTTACGGTTAAGGTTAGGGTTAGGGTTAGGGTTAGGGGACGGGGACGGTTTAGGGGAGAGGTTAGTGTACTACAACGGTTTAGGGTGAGCGTACGTGTTAGGGTATGGGTTACTGTTAGCGTACGTGTTAGGATTAGGGGACGTGTTAGGGTAAGGCTTCGGGTAAGGGTTAGGGTTAGGGTAAGGGTTAGGGTTAGTGTTAGGTGACGGGAACGGTTTAGGGGACAGGTTAGGGTACGACAACGGTTTACGGTGAGCATACGTGTTAGGGTACGGGTTAGTGTTAGCGTACGGGTTAGGATTAGGGGACGGGTTAGTGTAAGGCTTCGGGTAAGGGTTAGGGTTAGGGTTAGGGGACGGGGACGGTTTAGGGGCAGGTTAGGGTACGACAACGGTTTAGGGTGAGCGTATGTGTTAGGGTACGGGTTAGTGTTAGCGTACGAATTAGGATTATGGGACGGGTTAGGGTAAGGCTTCGGGTAAGGGTTAGGGTTAGGGTTAGGGTTAGGGGATGGGGACGGTTTAGGGGACAGGTTAGTGTACGACAACGGTTTAGGGTGAGCGTACGTGTTAGGGTACGGGTTAGTGTTAGCATACGGGTTAGGATTAGGGGACAGGATAGGGTAAGGCTTCGGGTAAGGGTTAGGGTTAGGGTTAGTGTTAGGGTTAGGGGACGGGGATGGGGACGGTTTAGGGGACAGGTTAGGGTGCGACAACGGTTTAGGGTGAGCGTACGTGTTTGGGTACGGGTTAGTGTTAGCCTAAGGGTTTGGATTAGGGGACGGGTTAGGTTAAGGCTTCGGGTAAGGTTAGGGTTAGGGTTAGGGTTAGGGTACGGGTACGGTTTATGGGACAGGTTAGGGTACGACAACGGTTTAGGGTGAGCGTAGGTGTTAGGGGACAGGTTAGTGTTAGCGTAAGGGTTAGGATTAAGGGACAGGTTAGGGTAAGGCTTCGGGTAAGTGTTAGGGTTTGGGTTAGGGTTAGGGTTAGGGGACGGGGACGGTTTAGGGGACAGGTTATTGTACGACAACGGTTTAGGGTGAGCCTATGTGTTAGGGTATGGTTTAGTGTTTGCGTACGGGTTAGAATTAGGGGACGGGTTAGGATAAGGCTTTGGGTAAGGGTTAGGTTTAGGGTTAGAGTTAGGGTTAGGGGACGGGGGCGGTGACGGTTTAGGGTACAGGTTAGGGTACGACAACGGTTTAGGGTGAGCGTACGTGTTAGGGTACGAGTTAGTGTTAGCGTACGGGTTAGGATTAGGCGACGGGTTAGGGTAAGGCTTCAGGTAAGGGTTAGTGTTAGGGTTAGGGTTAGGGTTAGGGTTAAGGTACGGGTACGGTATAAGGGACAGGTTATTGTACGACAAAGGTTTAGGGTGAGCGTATGTGTTAGGGTATGGGTTAGTGTTAGCGTACGGGTTAGGATTAGGGTACGGGTTTGTGTAAGGCTTCGGGTAAGGGTTAGGTTTAGGTTTAGGGGATGGGGACTGGGACGGTTTAGGGGACAGGTTAGGGTATGACAACGGTTAAGGTTGAGCGTACGTGTAAGGGTAGGGGTTAGTGTTAGCGTACGGTTTAGGATTAGGGGACGGGTTAGATTAAGGCCTGGGGTAAGGGTTAGGGTTAGGGATCGGGTTAGGGTTAGGGTTAGAGGACGGGGACGGTGTACGGGACAGGTTAGGGTACGACAACGCTTTAGGGTCAGCGTACGTGTTAGGGTACAGTTTAGTGTTAGCGTACGTGTTAGGTTTAGGGGATGGGTTAAGGTAAGGCGTCGGGTAAGGGTTAGGGTTAGGGATAGGGTTAGGGTTAGGGTTAGGGGACGGGGACGGTTTAGGGGACAGGCTAGGGTACGACAACGGTTTAGGGTGAGTGTACGTGTTAGGGTAAGGGTTAGTGTTCGCGTACGTGTTAGGATTAGGGAACGGATTAGTGTAAGGCTTCGGGTAAGGGTTAGGTTTAGGGTTAGGGATAGGGTTAGGGTTAGGGGACGGGGACGGTATAGGGGACAGGTTATTGTACGACAACGGTTTAGGGTGAGCGTACGTATTAGGGTACGGGTTAGTGTTAGCGTACGGGTTAGGATTAGAGGACGGGTTAGGGTAAGGCTTCGGGTAAGGGTTAGGGTTAGGCTTAGGGTTAAGGTTAGGGTTAGGGGATGGGTACGGTTTAGGGGACAGGTTAGGGTACCACAAAGTTTTAGGGTGAGCGTAGGTGTTAGGGTACGGGTTATTGTTAGCGTACGGGATAGGATGAGGGGACGGGTTAGGGTAAGGCTTCGGGTAAGGGTTAGGGTTAGGGTTAGGGTTAGGGTTAGGGGACGGAGACGGTTTAGGGGACAGGTTAGGGTACGACAACGGTTTAGGGTGAGCGTATGTGTTAGGGTCCGGGTTAGTGTTAGCGTACGGGTTAGGATTAGTGGACGGTTTAGCGTAACGCTTACAGTAAGGGTTAGGGATAGGGTTAGGGGACGGGGACGGGGACGGTGTAGGGGAGAGGTTAGGGTACGACAACGGTTTAGGGTGAGCGTACGTGTTAGGGTACGGTTTAGTGTTAGCGTACGGGTTAGGATTAGGGGACGGGTAAGGGTAAGCCTTCGGGTAAGTGTTAGGGTTAGGGTTAGGGGACGGGGACGGGGACGGGGACGGTTTAGGGGACAGGTTAGGGTACGACAACTGTTTAGGGTGAGAGTACGTGTTAGGGTATGGGTTAGTGTTAGCGTACGGGTTAGGATTAGGGAACGGGTTAGGGTAAGGCTTCGGGTAAGGGTTAGTGTTAGGGTTAGGGTTAGGGTTAGGGTTAGTGTTAGGGGACGGGGACGGTTTAGGGGACAGGTTAGGGTATGACAACGGTTTAGGGTGAGCGTACGTGTTAGGGTATGGGTTAGCGTTAGCGTACGGGTTAGGAATAAGGGACGGGTTAGGGTAAGGCTTCGGGTAAGGGTTAGGGTTAGAGTTAGGGTTAGGGTTAGGGTTCGGGGATGGCGACGGTTTAGGGGACAGGTTAGGGTACAACAACTGTTTAGGGTGAGTGTACGTGTTAGGGTACGGGTTACTGTTATCGTACGGGTTAGGATTAGGGGACGGGTAAGTGTAAGGCTGTGGGTAAGGTTTAGGGTTATGGTTAGGGTTAGGGTTAGGGGACGGGGAAGGTTTAGGTGACAGGTTAGGGTACGACAACGGTTTAGGGTGAGCGTACGTGTTAGGGTACGTGTTAGTGTTGGCGTACGGGTTCGGATTAGGGGACGGGTTAGGGTAAGGCTTCGGGTAAGGGTTAGGGTTAATATTAGGGTAAGGGTTAGGGTTAGGGGACGGGGACGATTTAGGGGACAGTTTAGGGTACGTCAACAGTTTAGGGTGAGCGTACGTGTTAGGGTACGGGTTAGTGTTAGCCTACGGGTTAGGATTAGGTGACGGGTTAGGGTAAGGCTTCGGGTAAGGGTTAGGGTTAGGGTTAGTGTTAGGGTTAGGGTTAGGGTTAGGGTTAGGGTTAGGGTTAGGAGACGGGGATGGTTTAGGGGACAGGTTAGTGTACAACAACGGTTTAGGGTGTGCGTATGTGTTAGGGTACGGTTTAGTGTTAGCGTACGGGTTAGGATTAGGGGACGGGTTCGGGTAAGGCTTCGGGTAAGGGTTAGGGTTAGGTTTAGGGTTAGGGTTAGGGGACGGGGACGGTTTAGGGGACTGGTTAGGGTTCGACAACGGTTTAGGGTGAGCGTACGTGTAAGAGTACGGGTTAGTGTTAGCGTACGGGTTAGGATTAGGGGACGGGTTAGGGTAAGGCTTCGGGTAAGTGTTAGGGTTAGGGTAGGGTTAGGGGACAGGGACGGTTTAGGGGACAGGTTAGGGTACGACAACGGTGTAGGGAGAGCGTACGTGTTAGGGTACGGGTTAGTGTTAGCGTACGGGTTAGGATTAGGGGACGAGTTAGGGTAAGGCTTCGGGTAAGTGTTAGGGTTAGGGTTAGTGTTAGGGGACGGGGACGGGGACGGTTTAGGGGACAGGTTAGGGTACGACAACGTTTTAGGGTGAGCATACGTGTTAGGGTTCGGGTTAGTGTTAGCCTACGGGTTAGGATTAGGGGACAGGTTAGGGTAAGGCTTCGGGTAAGGGTTAGGGTTAGGGTTAGGGTTAGGTTTAGGGGACGGGGATGGGGACGGTTTAGGGGACATGTTCGTGTACGACAATGGTTTAGGGTGAGCGTACGTGTTAGGGTACGGGTTAGTGTTAGCGTACGGGTTACGATTAGGGGACGGTTTAGGGTAAGGCTTCGGGTAAGGTTTAGGGTTAGGGTTAGGGTTAGGGTTAGGGGACGGGGACGGTTTAGGGGACACGTTCGTGTACAACAATGGTTTAGGGTGAACGTACGTGTTAGGGTACGGGTTAGTGTTAGCGTACGGGTTAGGTTTAGGGGACGGTTTAGGGTAAGGCTTCGGGTAAGTGTTAGGTTTAGGGTTAGGATTAGGGTTAGCGTTACGGGATGGGGATGGTGTAGGGGACAGTTTTGGGTACGACAATGGTTTAGGGTGAGCGTACGTGTTAGGGTACGGGTTAGTGTTAGCGTATGGGTTAGGATTAAGCGACGGGTTAGGGTAAGGCTTCGGGTAAGGGTGATAGTTAGGGTTAGGGTTAGGGTTAGGTTTAGGCGATGGCGACGGTTTAGGGGACAGGTTAGGGTACGACAACTGTTTAGGGTGAGTGTACGTGTTAGGGTACAGTTTAGTTTTAGCGTACGGGTTAGGATTAGGGGACGGGTAAGTGTAAGGCTTCGGGTAAGGGTTAGGGTTACGGTTAGGGTTAGGGTTAGTGGACGGGGATGGTATAGGGGACTGGTTAGTGTACGACAATGTTTTAGGGTGAGCGCACGTGTTAGGATACGGGTTAGAGTTAGCGTATGGATTAGGATTATGTGACGGGTTAGGGTAAGGCTTCGGGTAAGTGTTAGGGTTAGCGTTAGGGGACGGGGACGGGGACGGGGACGGGTAGGAGACAGGTTATGGTACGATAATGGTTTAGGGTGAGCGTACGTGTTAGGGTACGGGTTAGTGTTAGCGTACGTGTTAGGATTACGGGACGGGTTAGGTTAAGGCTTCGGGTAAGTGTTAGGGTTAGGGTTAGGGTTAGGGTTAGGGATAGGTTTAGGGGACGGGGACGGTTTAGGGGACAGGTTAGGGTACGACAACGGTTTAGGGTGAGCGTACGTGTTAGGGTACGGCTTATTGTTTGCGTACGGGTTAGTATTAGGGGACGGGTTAGGGTAAGGCTTCGGGTAAGGGTTAGGGTTAGGGTTAGTGTTAGGGTTAGGGTTAGGGTTAGGGTTAGGGTTAGGGTTAGGAGACGGGGACGGTTTAGGGGACAGGTTAGTGTACGACAACGGTTTAGGGTGTGCGTACGTGTAAGAGTACGGGTTAGTGTTAGCGTACGGGTTAGGATTAGGGGACGGGTTAGGGTAAGGCTTCGGGTAACTGTTAGGGTTAGGGTAGGGTTAGGGGACGGGGACGGTTTAGGGGACAGGTTAGGGTACGACAACGGTTTAGGGAGAGCGTACGTGTTAGGGTACGGGTTAGTGTTAGCGTACGGGTTAGGATTAGGGGACGAGTTAGGGTAAGGCTTCGGGTAAGTGTTAGGGTTAGGGTTAGGGTTAGGGGATGGGGACGGTTTGGGGGACAGGTTAGGGTACGACAACTGTTTAGGGTGAGCGTACGTGTTAGGGTACGGGTTATTGTTAGCGTACGGGTTAGGATTAGGGGACGGGTTAGGGTAAGGCTTCGGGTAAGTGTTAGTGTTAGGGTTAGGGTTAGGGGACGGGGACGGGGACGGTTTAGGGGACAGGTTAGGGTACGACAACGGTTTAGGGTGAGCGTACGTGTTAGGGTACGAGTTAGTGTTACCGTACGGGTTAGGATTACGGGACGGGTTAGTGTAAGGCTTCAGGTAAGGGTTAGGGTTAGGGTTAGGTTTAGGGTTAGGGTTAGGGGACGGGGACGGTTTAGGGGACAGGTTAGGGTATGACAACGGTTTAGGGTGAGCGTACGTGTTAGGGTATGGGTTAGCGTTAGCGTACGGGTTAGGAATAAGGGACGGGTTAGGGTAAGGCTTCGGGTAAGGGTTAGGGTTAGAGTTAGGGTTAGGGTTAGGGTTCGGGGATGGCGACGGTTTAGGGGACAGGTTAGGGTACAACAACTGTTTAGGGTGAGTGTACGTGTTAGGGTACGGGTTACTGTTATCGTACGGGTTAGGATTAGGGGACGGGTAAGTGTAAGGCTGTGGGTAAGGTTTAGGGTTATGGTTAGGGTTAGGGTTAGGGGACGGGGAAGGTTTAGGTGACAGGTTAGGGTACGACAACGGTTTAGGGTGAGCGTACGTGTTAGGGTACGTGTTAGTGTTGGCGTACGGGTTCGGATTAGGGGACGGGTTAGGGTAAGGCTTCGGGTAAGGGTTAGGGTTAATATTAGGGTAAGGGTTAGGGTTAGGGGACGGGGACGATTTAGGGGACAGTTTAGGGTACGTCAACAGTTTAGGGTGAGCGTACGTGTTAGGGTACGGGTTAGTGTTAGCCTACGGGTTAGGATTAGGTGACGGGTTAGGGTAAGGCTTCGGGTAAGGGTTAGGGTTAGGGTTAGTGTTAGGGTTAGGGTTAGGGTTAGGGTTAGGGTTAGGAGACGGGGATGGTTTAGGGGACAGGTTAGTGTACAACAACGGTTTAGGGTGTGCGTATGTGTTAGGGTACGGTTTAGTGTTAGCGTACGGGTTAGGATTAGGGGACGGGTTCGGGTAAGGCTTCGGGTAAGGGTTAGGGTTAGGTTTAGGGTTAGGGTTAGGGGACGGGGACGGTTTAGGGGACTGGTTAGGGTTCGACAACGGTTTAGGGTGAGCGTACGTGTAAGAGTACGGGTTAGTGTTAGCGTACGGGTTAGGATTAGGGGACGGGTTAGGGTAAGGCTTCGGGTAAGTGTTAGGGTTAGGGTAGGGTTAGGGGACAGGGACGGTTTAGGGGACAGGTTAGGGTACGACAACGGTGTAGGGAGAGCGTACGTGTTAGGGTACGGGTTAGTGTTAGCGTACGGGTTAGGATTAGGGGACGAGTTAGGGTAAGGCTTCGGGTAAGTGTTAGGGTTAGGGTTAGTGTTAGGGGACGGGGACGGGGACGGTTTAGGGGACAGGTTAGGTACGACAACGTTTTAGGGTGAGCATACGTGTTAGGGTTCGGGTTAGTGTTAGCCTACGGGTTAGGATTAGGGGACAGGTTAGGGTAAGGCTTCGGGTAAGGGTTAGGGTTAGGGTTAGGGTTAGGTTTAGGGGACGGGGATGGGGACGGTTTAGGGGACATGTTCGTGTACGACAATGGTTTAGGGTGAGCGTACGTGTTAGGGTACGGGTTAGTGTTAGCGTACGGGTTACGATTAGGGGACGGTTTAGGGTAAGGCTTCGGGTAAGGTTTAGGGTTAGGGTTAGGGTTAGGGTTAGGGGACGGGGACGGTTTAGGGGACACGTTCGTGTACAACAACGGTTTAGGGTGAACGTACGTGTTAGGGTACGGGTTAGTGTTAGCGTACGGGTTAGGTTTAGGGGACGGTTTAGGGTAAGGCTTCGGGTAAGTGTTAGGTTTAGGGTTAGGATTAGGGTTAGCGTTACGGGATGGGGATGGTTTAGGGGACAGTTTTGGGTACGACAATGGTTTAGGGTGAGCGTACGTGTTAGGGTACGGGTTAGTGTTAGCGTATGGGTTAGGATTAAGCGACGGGTTAGGGTAAGGCTTCGGGTAAGGGTGATAGTTAGGGTTAGGGTTAGGTTTAGGCGATGGCGACGGTTTAGGGGACAGGTTAGGGTACGACAACTGTTTAGGGTGAGTGTACGTGTTAGGGTACAGTTTAGTTTTAGCGTACGGGTTAGGATTAGGGGACGGGTAAGTGTAAGGCTTCGGGTAAGGGTTAGGGTTACGGTTAGGGTTAGGGTTAGTGGACGGGGATGGTATAGGGGACTGGTTAGGGTACGACAATGTTTTAGGGTGAGCGCACGTGTTAGGATACGGGTTAGAGTTAGCGTATGGGTTAGGATTAGGTGACGGGTTAGGGTAAGGCTTCGGGTAAGTGTTAGGGTTAGCGTTAGGGGACGGGGACGGGGACGGGGACGGGTAGGAGACAGGTTATGGTACGATAATGGTTTAGGGTGAGCGTACGTGTTAGGGTACGGGTTAGTGTTAGCGTACGTGTTAGGATTACGGGACGGGTAAGGTTAAGGCTTCGGGTAAGTGTTAGGGTTAGGGTTAGGGTTAGGGTTAGGGATAGGTTTAGGGGACGGGGACGGTTTAGGGGACAGGTTAGGGTACGACAACGGTTTAGGGTGAGCGTACGTGTTAGGGTACGGCTTATTGTTTGCGTACGGGTTAGTATTAGGGGACGGGTTAGGGTAAGGCTTCGGGTAAGGGTTAGGGTTAGGGTTAGTGTTAGGGTTAGGGTTAGGGTTAGGGTTAGGGTTAGGAGACGGGGACGGTTTAGGGGACAGGTTAGTGTACGACAACGGTTTAGGGTGTGCGTACGTGTAAGAGTACGGGTTAGTGTTAGCGTACGGGTTAGGATTAGGGGACGGGTTAGGGTAAGGCTTCGGGTAAGTGTTAGGGTTAGGGTAGGGTTAGGGGACGGGGACGGTGTAGGGGACAGGTTAGGGTACGACAACGGTTTAGGGAGAGCGTACGTGTTAGGGTACGGGTTAGTGTTAGCGTACGGGTTAGGATTAGGGGACGAGTTAGGGTAAGGCTTCGGGTAAGTGTTAGGGTTAGGGTTAGGGTTAGGGGATGGGGACGGTTTGGGGGACAGGTTAGGGTACGACAACTGTTTAGGGTGAGCGTACGTGTTAGGGTACGGGTTATTGTTAGCGTACGGGTTAGGATTAGGGGACGGGTTAGGGTAAGGCTTCGGGTAAGTGTTAGGGTTAGGGTTAGGGTTAGGGGACGGGGACGGGGACGGTTTAGGGGACAGGTTAGGGTACGACAACGGTTTAGGGTGAGCGTACGTGTTAGGGTACGGGTTAGTGTTACCGTACGGGTTAGGATTACGGGACGGGTTAGTGTAAGGCTTCAGGTAAGGGTTAGGGTTAGGGTTAGGTTTAGGGTTAGGGTTAGGGGACGGGGACGGTTTAGGGGACATGTTAGAGTACGACAACGGTTTAGGGTGAGCGTACGTGTTAGGGTACGGGTTAGAGATAGCGTACGGGTTAGGATTAGGTGATGGGTTAGGGTAAGGTTCGGGTAAGGGTTAGGTTTAGGGTTAGAGTTAGGGTTAGGGTTAGGGTTAGGGGACGGGGACGGTTTAGGGTGAGCGTACGTGTTAGAGTACGGTTTAGTGTTATCGTACGGGTTAGGATTAGGGGACAGGTTAGGGTAAGGCTTCGGGTAAGGTTTAGGGTTAGTGTTAGGGTTAGGCCACGGGGACGGTTTAGGGGACAGGTTAGGGTACGACAACAGTTTAGGGTGAGCGTACGTGTTAGGGTACGTGTTAGTGTTAGCGTACGGGTTAGGATTAGGGGACGGGTTAGGGTAAGGCTTCGGGTAAGGTTTAGGGTTAGGGTTAGGGTTAGGGTTAGGGTTAGGATTAGGGGACGGGGACGGGGACGGTTTAGGGGACAGGTTAGTGTACGACAACGGTTTAGGGTGTGCGTACGTGTTAGGGTACGGGTTATTGTTAGCGTACGGGTTAGGATTAGGGGACGGTTTAGGGTAAGGCTTCGGGTAAGGGTTAGCGTTAGCGTTAGGGGTAGGGTTAGGGGACGGGGACGGGGACGGTTTAGGGGACAGGTTAGGTTACGAAAACGGTTTAGGGTGAGCGTACGTGTTAGTGTACGGGTTAGTGTTAGCGTACGGGTTAGGATTACGGGACGGGTTAGGGTAAGGCTTCAGGTAAGGATTAGGGTTAGGGTTAGGGTTAGGGTTAGGGGACGGGGACGGTTTAGGGGACAGGTTAGTGTACGACAACGCTTTAGGGTGAGCGTACGTGTTAGGCTACGGTTTAGTGTTAGCGTACGGGTAAGGATTTGGCGACGGTTTAGGGTAAGGCTTTGGGTAAGTTTTAGGGTTAGGGTTGGGGTTAGGGGACGGGGACGGGGACGGTTTAGGGGACAGGTTAGGGTACGTCAACGGTTTAGTGTGAGCGTACTTGTTAGGGTACGGGTTAGTGTTAGCGTACGGGTTAGGATTAGAGGACGGGTTGGGGTAAGGCTTCGGGTAAGGGTCAGGGTTAGGGTTAGGGTTAGGGTTAGAGTTAGGAGACGGGGACGGTTTAGGGGACAGGTTAGTGTACGACAACGGTTTAGGGTGTGCGTATGTGTTAGGGTACGGTTTAGTGTTAGCGTACGGGTTAGGATTAGGGGACGGGTTAGGGTAAGGCTTCGGGTAAGGGTTAGTGTTAGGGTTACGGTTAGGGTTAGGGGACGGGGACATTTTAGGGGACAGGTTAGGGTAGTACAACGGTTTAGGTTGAGCGTACGTGTTAGGGTACGGGTTAGTGTTAGCGTACGGTTTAGGATTAGGGGACCAATTAGGGTAAGGCTTCGGGTAAGGGTTAGGGTTCGGGTTAGGGTTAGGGTTTGGGGACGGGGACGGTTTAGGGGACAGGTTAGGGTAGGACAACGGTTTAGGGTGAGCATACGTGTTAGGGTACGGGTTAGTGTTAGCCACGGTTTAGGATTAGGGGACGGGTTAGGGTAAGGCTTCGGGTAAGGTTTAGGGTTAGGGTTAGGGATAGGGTTAGGGGACGGGGACGGGGACGGTTTAGGGGACAGGTTAGTGTACGACAACGGTTTAGGGTGAGTGTACGTGTTAGGGTACGGGTTAGTGTTAGCGTACGGGTTAGGCTTATGGGACGGGTTAGGGTAAGGCTTCGGGTAAGGGTTAGGTTTAGGGTTAGGGTTAGGGTACGGGGACGGTTTAGGGGACAGGTTAGCGTACGACAACTGTTTAGGGTGAGTGTACGTGTTAGGGTACGGGTTAGTGTTAGCGTACGGGTTAGGATTACGGAACGGGTTAGGGTAAGGCTTCAGGTAAGGGTTAGGGTTAGGGTTAGGGTTAGTGTTAGGGTTAGGGGACGGGGACGGTTTAGGGGACAGGTTAGGGTACAACTAAGGTTTAGGCTGAGTGTACGTGTTAGGGTACGGGTTAGTGTTAGCGTACGGTTTAGGATTAAAGGACGGGTGAGTGTAAGGCTTCGGGTAAAGGTTAGGGTTATGGTTAGGTTTAAGGTTAGGGTTAGGGAATGGGGACGGTATAGGGGACAGGTTAGGGTACGACAACGGTTTAGGGTGAGCGTACGTGTTAGGGTACGGGTTAGAGTTAGCATACGGGTTAGGCTTAGGGGACGGGTTAGGGTAAGGCTTCGGGTAAGTGTTAGGGTTAGGGTTAGGGTTAGGGTTACGGTTAGGGGACGGGGACGGTTTATGGGACAGGTTAGTGTACGACAACGGTTTTGGGTGAGCGTACGTGTTAGGGTATGGATTAGTGTTAGCGTTCGGGTAAGGATTAGGGGACGGGTTAGGGTAAGGCTTCGGGTAAGGGTTAGGGTTAGGGTTAGGGTTAGGGATAGGGGACGGGGATGGTTTAGGGTACAGGTTAGGGTACGACAATGGTTTAGGGTGAGCGTACGTGTTAGGGTACGGGTTAGGGTTAGCGTACGGTTTAGGATTAGGGGATGGGTTAGTGTAAGGTTTCGGGTAAGGGTTAGGGTTAGGGTTAGGGTTAGTGTTAGGTGATGGGGACGGTTTAGGGGACAGGTTAGGGTACGACAACGGTTTAGGGTGAGCATACGTGTTAGGGTACTGGTTAGTGTTAGCGTACGGGTTAGGAATAGGGGACGGGTTAGGTTAAGGCTTCGGGTAAGGGTTAGGGTTAGGGTTAGGGTTAGGGGACGGGGATGGTTTAGGGGACAGATTAGGGTACAACAACGGTTTAGGGTGAGCGTACGTATTAGGGTACTGGTTAGGGTTAGCGTACGAGTTAGGATTAGGGGACAGGTTAGAGTAAGGCTTCGGGTAAGGGTTAGGTTTAGGGTTAGGGTTACGGTTACGGTTAGGAGAGAGGGACGGTTTAGGGGACAGGTTAGGGTACCACAACGTTTTAAAGTGAGCGTACGTGTTAGTGTACGGGTTACTGTTAGCGTACGGGTTAGGGTAAGGCTTCGGTAAGGGTTAGGGTTAGGTTTAGGGTTAGGGTTAGGGTTAGGGGATGGGGACGATTTAAGGGAGAGGTTAGGGTACGACAACGGTTTAGGGTGAGCGTAAGTGTCAGGGTACGGGTTCGTGTTAGCGTACGATTTAGGATTAGGGGACGGGTTAGTGTAAGGCTTTGGGTAAGGGTTAGGGTTAGGGTTAGTGTTAGTGTTAGGGTTAGGGGACGGGGACGGTTTAGGGGACAGGTTAGGGTACGACAAATGTTTAGGGTGAGCGTACGTGTTAGGGTACGGGTTAGTGTTAGCGTACGGGTTAGGATTAGGGGACGGGTTAGGGTAAGGCTTTGGGTAAGGGTTCGGGTTAGGGTTAGGGTTAGGGTTAGTGTTAGGGTTAGGGGACGGGGACGGTTTAGGGGACAGGTTAGGGTACGACAACGGTTTAGGGTGAGCGTACGTGTTAGGGTGCGGTTTAGTGTTAGCGTACGGGTTAGGATTAGGGGACGAGTTAGGGTAAGGCTTCGGGTAAGCGTTAAGGTTAGGGTTATGGTTAGGGTTAGGGTTAGGGGACGGGGACGGTTTAGGGGACATGTTAGGGTACGACAACGGTTTATGGTGAGCGTACGTGTTAGGCTACGGTTTAGTGTTAGCGTACGGGTTAGGATTAGGGGACGGGTTATGGTAAGGTTTAGGGTTAGGGTTAGTGTTAGGGGACGGTGACCGTTTAGGGGACATGTTAGAGTACGACAACGGTTTATGGTGAGCGTACGTGTTAGGCTACGGGTTATTGTTAGCGTATGTGTTAGGATTAGGGGACGGGTTAGGATAAGGCTTCGGGTAAGGGTTAGGTTTAGGTTTAGGGTTAGGGGACGGGGACGGTTTAGGGGACAGGGTAGCGTACGACAACGGTTTAGGGTGAGCGTACGTGTTAGGGTACGAGTTAGTGTTAGCGTATGTGTTAGTATTACGGGACGAGTTAGCGTAAGGCTTCAGGTAAGGATTACGGTTAGGGTTAGGGTTAGGCGACGGGGACGGTTTAGGGGACAGGTTAGGGTACGAAAACGGTTTAGGGAGAGCGTACGTGTTAGGCTACGGGTTAATGTTAGCGTACGGGTTAGGAGTAGGGGACGGGTTAGGGTAAGGCTTCGGGTAAGGGTTAGGGTTACGGTTAGGGTTAGGGTTAGTGTTAGGGTATGGGGACGGTTTAAGGGAGAGGTTAGGGTACGACAACCATTTAGGGTGAGCGTAAGTGTTAGGGTACGTGTTAGCGTACGCTTTAGGATTAGGGGACGGTTTAGGGTAAGGCTTTGGGTAAGGGTTAGGGTTAGGGTTAGTGTTAGGGTTAGGGGACGGGGACGGTTTAGGGGACAGGTTAGGGTACGACAACGGTTTAGGGTGAGCGTACGTGTTAGGCTACGGGTTAGTGTTAGCGTACAGGTTAGAATTAGGGGACGGGTTAGTGTAAGGCTTCGGGTAAGGGTTAGGGTTAGGGTTAGGGGACGGGGACGGGTTAGGGGACAGAATAGGATACGACAAATGTTTAGGGTGAGCGTACGTGTTAGAGTACTGGTTATGGTTAGCGTACAGGTTAGGATTAGGGTACAGGTTAGAGTAAGACTTCGGGTAAGGGTTAGGGTTAGGGTTAGGGTTAGGGTTAGGGGACGTGGACGGTTTAGGGGACAAGTTAGTGTACGATAACGGTTTAGTGTGAGCGTACGTGTTAGGGTATGGGTTAGTGTTAGCGTATGGTTTAGGCTTATGGGACGGGTTAGTGTAAGGCTTCGGGTAAGGGTTAGTGTTAGGGTTAGGGTTAGGGTTAGGGTTAGGGGACGGGGACGGTTTAGGGGACAGGTTATGGTACGACAACGTTTTAGGGTGAGCGTACGTGTTAGGGTACGTGTTAGTGTTAGCGTACCGGTTAGGATTAGGGGACGGGTTAGGGTAAGGCTTCGGGTAAGGGTTTGGGTTATGGTTAGGGTTAGGGATAGGGGACGGGGATGGTTTCGGGGACAGGTTTGGGTACGACAATGGTTTAGCGTGAGCGTACGTGTTAGGGTACGGGTTAGGGTTAGCGTACGGGTTAGGATTAGGGGATGTGTTAGTGTAAGGCTTCGGGTAAGGGTTAGGGTTAGGGTTAGGTTTAGGGTTAGGGGACGGGGACGGGGACGTTTTAGGGGACAGGTTAGTGTACGACAATGGTTTAGGGTGAGCGTACATGTTAGGGTACGTTTTAGAGTTAGCATACGGGTTAGGATTAGGGAACGGGTTAGTGTAAGGCTTCGGGTAAGGGTTAGGGTTAGGGTTAGGGTTAGGGTTAGGGGATGGGGACGGTTTAGGGGACAGGTTAGGGTACGACAACGGTTTAGGGTGAGCGTACGTGTTAGGGTGCGGTTTAGTGTTAGCGTACGGGTTAGGATTAGGGGACGAGTTAGGGTAAGGCTTCGGGTAAGCGTTAAGGTTAGGGTTATGGTTAGGGTTAGGGTTAGGGGACGGGGACGGTTTAGGGGACATGTTAGGGTACGACAACGGTTTATGGTGAGCGTACGTGTTAGGCTACGGTTTAGTGTTAGCGTACGGGTTAGGATTAGGGGACGGGTTATGGTAAGGTTTAGGGTTAGGGTTAGGGTTAGTGTTAGGGGACGGTGACCGTTTAGGGGACATGTTAGAGTACGACAACGGTTTATGGTGAGCGTACGTGTTAGGCTACGGGTTATTGTTAGCGTATGTGTTAGGATTAGGGGACGGGTTAGGATAAGGCTTCGGGTAAGGGTTAGGTTGAGGTTTAGGGTTAGGGGACGGGGACGGTTTAGGGGACAGGGTAGCGTACGACAACGGTTTAGGGTGAGCGTACGTGTTAGGGTACGAATTAGTGTTAGCGTATGTGTTAGTATTACGGGACGAGTTAGCGTAAGGCTTCAGGTAAGGATTACGGTTAGGGTTAGGGTTAGGCGACGGGGACGGTTTAGGGGACAGGTTAGGGTACGACAACGGTTTAGGGAGAGCGTACGTGTTAGGCTACGGGTTAATGTTAGCGTACGGGTTAGGAGTAGGGGACGGGTTAGGGTAAGGCTTCGGGTAAGGGTTAGGGTTAGGGTTAGGGTTAGGGTTAGTGTTAGGGTATGGGGACGGTTTAAGGGAGAGGTTAGGGTACGACAACCGTTTAGGGTGAGCGTAAGTGTTAGGGTACGTGTTAGCGTACGTTTTAGGATTAGGGGACGGTTTAGGGTAAGGCTTTGGGTAAGGGTTAGGGTTAGGGTTAGTGGTAGGGTTAGGGGACGGGGACGGTTTAGGGGACAGGTTAGGGTACGACAAATGTTTAGGGAGAGCGTACGTGTTAGGGTACGGGTTAGTGTTAGCGTACGGGTTAGGATTAGGGGACGGGTTAGGGTAAGGCTTCGGATAAGGGTTCGGTTAGGGTTAGGGTTAGGGTTAGGGTTAGGGGACGGTGACGGTTTAGGGGACAGGTTAGGGTACGACAACGGTTTAGGGAGAGCGTACGTTTTAGGGTACTGGTTAGTGTTAGCGTACGGGTTAGGAATAGGGGACGGGTTAGTGTAAGGCTTCGGGTAAGTGTTAGGGTTAGGGTTAGGGTTAGGGGACGGGGACGGTTTAGGGGACAGGTCCGGGAACGACAACGGTTTAGGGTGAGCGTAAGTGTTAGGGTACGGGTTAGTGTTAGCGTACGGGTTAGGTTTAGGGCACGGTTTAGGGTAAGGCTTCGGATAAGGGTTAGGTTTAGGGTTAGGATTAGGGTTAGTGTTAGGGGACGGAGGTGGTTTAGGGGACAGGTTATGGTACGACAACGGTTTAGGGTGAGCGTACGTGTTAGGGTACGGGTTAGTGTTAGCGTACGGGTTAGGATTAAGGGATGCGTTAGGTTAAGGCTTCAGGTAAGGGTTAGAGTTAGTGTTAGGGTTAGGGTTAGTGTTAGGGGATGGCGATGGTTTAGGGGACAGGTTAGGGTACGACAACGGTTTAGGTTGAGCGTACGTATTAGGGTACGGGTTATTATTAGCGTACGGGTTAGGAATAGGGGACGGGTTAGTGTAAGGCTTCAGGTAAGGGTTAGCTTTAGGGTTAGGTTTAGGGTTAGGGTTAGGGGACGAGGACGGTTTAGGGGACATGTTAGGGTAAGACAACGGTTTAGGGTGAGCGTACGTGTTAGGGTACGGGTTAGTGTTAGCGTACGGGTTAGGATTACGGGACGAGTTGGCGTAAGGCTTCGGGTAAGGGTTAGGGTTAGGGTTAGGGTTAGGGGACGGGGACGGTTTAGGGGACAGGTTAGTGTAAGACAACGGTTTAGGGTGAGCATACGTGTTAGGGTATGGGTTAGTGTTAGCGTACGGGTTAGGCTTATGGGACGGGTTAGGGTAAGGCTTCGGGTAAGGGTTAGGTTTAGGGTTAGGGTTAGGGTTAGGGGACGGGGACGGGGACGGTTTAGGGGACAGGTTATGGTACGACAAAGTTTTAGGGTGAGCGTACGTGTTAGGGTACGTGTTAGTGTTAGCGTACCGGTTAGGATTAGTGGACGGGTTAGGGTAAGGCTTCGGGTAAGGGTTAGGGTTAGGGTTAGGGTTAGGGATAGGGGACGGGGATGGTTTAGGGTACAGGTTAGGGTACCACAATGGTTTAGGGTGAGCGTACGTGTTAGGGTACGGGTTAGGGTTAGCGTTCGGGTTAGGATTAGGGGATGGGTTAGTGTAAGGTTTCGGGTAAGGGTTAGGGTTAGGGTTAGGGTTAGGGGATGGGGACGGTTTAGGGGACAGGTTAGGGTACGACAACGGTTTAGGGTGAGCGTACGTGTTAGGCTACGGGTTAGTGTTAGCGTACAGGTTAGAATTAGGGGACGGGTTAGTGTAAGGCTTCGGGTAAGCGTTAGGGTTAGGGTTAGGGGACGGGGACGGGTTAGGGGACAGAATAGTATACGACAAGGGTTTAGGGTGAGCGTACGTGTTAGAGTACTGGTTATGGTTAGCGTACAGGTTAGGATTAGGGTACGGGTTAGAGTAAGACTTCGGGTAAGGGTTAGGGTTAGGGTTAGGGTTAGGGGACGTGGACGGTTTAGGGGACAAGTTAGTGTACGATAACGGTTTAGTGTGAGCGTACGTGTTAGGGTATGGGTTAGTGTTAGCGTATGGTTTAGGCTTATGGGACGGGTTAGTGTAAGGCTTCGGGTAAGGGTTAGTGTTAGGGATAGGGTTAGGGTTAGGGTTAGGGGACGGGGACGGTTTAGGGGACAGGTTATGGTACGACAACGTTTTAGGGTGAGCGTACGTGTTAGGGTACGTGTTAGTGTTAGCGTACCGGTTAGGATTAGGGGACGGGTTAGGGTAAGGCTTCGGGTAAGGGTTTGGGTTATGGTTAGGGTTAGGGATAGGGGACGGGGATGGTTTCGGGGACAGGTTTGGGTACGACAATGGTTTAGCGTGAGCGTACGTGTTAGGGTACGGGTTAGGGTTAGCGTACGGGTTAGGATTAGGGGATGTGTTAGTGTAAGGCTTCGGGTAAGGGTTAGGGTTAGGGTTAGGTTTAGGGTTAGGGGACGGGGACGGGGACGTTTTAGGGGACAGGTTAGTGTACGACAATGGTTTAGGGTGAGCGTACATGTTAGGGTACGTTTTAGAGTTAGCATACGGGTTAGGATTAGGGGACGGTTAGTGTAAGGCTTCGGGTAAGGGTTAGGGTTAGGGTTAGGGTTAGGGTTAGGGGATGGGGACGGTTTAGGGGACAGGTTAGGGTACGACAACGGTTTAGGGTGAGCGTACGTGTTAGGGTACGGTTTAGTGTTAGCGTACGGTTTAGGATTAGGGGACGGGTTAGGGTAAGGCTTTGGTTAAGGGTTAGGTTTAGGGTTAGTGTTAGGGTTAGGGGACGGGGACGTTTTAGGGGACAGGTTAGGGTACGACAAATGTTTAGGGTGAGCGTACGTGTTAGGGTACGGGTTAGAGTTAGCGTACGGTATAGGATTAGGGGACGTGTTAGTGTAAGGCTTCGGGTAAGGTTTCGGGTTAGGGTTAGGGTTAGGGTTAGGCTTAGGGGACGGTGACGGTATAGGGGACAGGTTAGGGTACGACAACGGTTTAGGGTGAGCGTACGTGCTAGGGTACTGGTTAGTGTTAGCGTACGGGTTAGGATTAGGGGACGGGTTAGGGTAAGGCTTCGGGTAAGGATTAGTGTTAGGTTTAGCGTTAGGGTTAGGGGACGGGGACGGTTTAGGGGAGAGGTTCGGGTACGACAACGGTTTAGGGTGAGTGTACATGTTAGGGTACCGGTTAGTGTTAGCGTACGGGTTAGGATTAGGGGACGGGTTACGGTAAGGCTTCGGGTAAGGGTTAGGGTTAGGGTTAGGGTTAGGGTTAGGGTTAGGGTTAGGGGACGGGGACGGTTTAGGGGACAGGTTAGTGTACGACAACGGTTTAGGGTGAGCGTACGTGTTAGGGTACGGTTTAGCGTTAGCGTACGGGTTAGGATTACGGTACGGGTTAGGGTAAGGCTTCGGGTAAGGGTTAGGGTTAGGGTTAGGGTTAGGGGACGGGGACGGTTTAGGGGACAGGTTAGGGTACGACAATGGTTTAGGGTGAGCCTACGTGTTAGGGTACGGGTTAGTATTAGCGTACGGTTTAGGATTAGGGGACGGTTTAGGGTAAGGCTTCGGGTAAGGGTTAGGGTTAGGGTTAGGGTTAGGGTTAGGGTTAGGGGATGGGGACGGTTTAGGGGACAGGTTAGGGTAGGACAACGGTTTAGGGTGAGCATACGTGTTAGGGTATGGGTTAGTGTTAGCCTACGGTTTAGGATTAGGGGACGGGTTAGTGTAAGGCTTCGGGTAAGGGTTAGGGTTAGGGTTAGGCATAGGGTTAGGGGACGGGGACGGGGATGGTTTAGGGGACAGGTTAGTGTACGACAACGGTTTAGGGTGAGCGTACGTGTTAGGCTACGGGTTAGTGTTAGCATACGGGTTAGGATTAGGGGACAGGTTAGGGTAAGGCTTCGGGTAAGTGTTAGGGTTAGGGTTAGGGTTAGGTTTAGTGTTAAGTTTAGGGGACGGGGACGGTTTAGGGGACAGGTTATGGTACGAGAAAGGTTTAGGCTGAGCGTACGTGTTAGGGTACAGGTTAGTGTTAGCGTAAGGGTTAGGATTAGGGGACGGGTTAGGGTAAGGCTTCGGGTAAGGGTTCGGGTTAGGGTTAGGTTTAGGGTTAGAGATAGGTTTAGGGGATGGTGACGGTTTAGGGGACAGGTTAGGGTACGACAACGTTTTAGGGTGAGCGTACGTGTTAGGGTACGGGTTAGTGTTAGCGTACGGGTTAGGATTAGGGGACGGGTGAGTGTAAGGCTTCGGGTAAGGGTTAGGGTTATGGTTAGTGTTAGGGAATGGGGACAGTTTAGGGGACAGGGTAGGGTACGACAACGGTTTAGGGTGAGCGTAAGTGTTAGGGTACGGGTTCGTGTTAGCGTAAGGGTTAGGATTAGGGGACGGGTAAGGGTAAGGCTTCGGGTAAGGGTTCGGGTTAGTGTTAGGGTTAGGGTTAGGGTTAGGGGACGGTGACAGTTTAGGGGACAGGTTAGGGTACGAAAACGGTTTAGGGTGAGCGTACGTGTTAGGGTACTGGTAAGTGTTAGCGTATGGGTTAGGAATAGGGGACGGGTTAGTGTAAGGCTTCAGATAAGTGTTAGGGTTAGGGTTAGGGTTAGGTTTAGGGGACTGGGACGGTTTAGGGGCAGGTTCGGGTACGACAACGGTATAGGGTGAGCGTACGTGTTAGGGTACGGGTTAGTGTTAGCGTACGGGTTAGGTTTAGGGTACGGTTTAGTGTAAGGCTTCGGATAAGGTTCAGGGTTAGGGTTAGGATTAGGGTTAGGGTTAGGGGACGGGGATGGTTTAGGGGACAGGTTAGGGTACGACAACGGTTGTGGTGAGCGTACATGTTAGGGTACGGGTTAGTGTTAGCATACGGGTTAGGATTAAGGGACGGGTTAGGTTAAGGCTTCAGGTAAGGGTTAGGGTTAGGGTTAGGGTTAGGGTTAGGGTTAGGGGACGGTGACGGTTTAGGGGACAGGTTAGGGTACGACAAATGTTTAGGGTGAGTGTACGTGTTAGGGTACGGTTTAGTGTTAGCGTACGGGTTAGGATTACGGGACGGGTTAGTGTAAGGCTTCGGGTAAGGGTTAGACTTAGGGTTAGGGTTAGGGTTAGTGTTATGGGACGGGGACGGTTTAGGGGACAGGTTAGGGTACGACAACGGTTTAGGGTGAGCGTACGTGTTAGGGTACAGGTTATTGTTAGTGTACGGGTTAGGATTAGGGGACGGGTTAGGGTAAGGCTTCGGGTAAGCGTTAGCGTTAGGGTTAGGTTTAGGTTTTGGGTTAGGGGACGGGGACGGTTTAGGGGACAGGTTAGGATACGACAACGGTTTAGGGTAAGCGTACGTGTTAGGGTACAGGTTATTGTTAGTGTACGGGTTAGGATTAGGGGACGGGTTACGGTAAGGCTTCGGGTAAGTGTTAGGGTTAGGGTTAGGGTTAGGGTTAGTGTTAGGGGACGGGGAAGCTTTAGGGGACAGGTTAGGGTACGATAACGGTTTAGGGTGAGCGTACGTGTTAGGGTACGGTTTAGTGTTAGCGTACGGGTTAGGATTAGGGGATGGGTTAGGGTAAGGCTTCGGGTAAGGGTTAGGTTTAGGGTTAGGGTTAGGGGACGGGGACGGTTTAGCGGACAGGTTAGGGTACGACAACGGTTTAGGGTGAGCGTACGTGTTAGGGTACGGGTTAGTGTGAGCTTACGGGTTAGGATTAGGGGACGGGTTAGGGTAAGGCTTCGGGTAAGTGTTAGGGTTAGGGTTAGGGTTAGGGTTAGGGGACGGGGACGGTTCAGGGGACAGGTTAGGGTACGACAACGGTTTAGGGTGAGCATACGTGTTAGGGAACTGGTTAGTGTTAGCCTACGGGTTAGGATTAGTGGACGTGTTAGGGTAAGGCTTCGGGTAAGGGTTAGGTTTAGGGTTAGGTTTAGGGTTAGCGGACGGGGACGGGGACGGTTTAGGGGACAGGTTAGTGTACGACAACGGTTTAGGGTGAGCGTACGTGTTAGGGTATGGGTTAGTGTTAGCGTACGGGTTAGGATTAGGGGACGGGTTAGTGTAAGGCTTCGGGTAAGGATTAGGATTAGGGTTAGGGTTAGGGTTAGGGTTAGGGTTAGGGGATGCGGACAGTTTAGGGGAGAGGTTAGGGTACGTCAACGGTTTAGGGTGAGCGTACGTGTTAGGGTACGGGTTAGTGTTAGCGTATGTTTTAGGATTAGGGGACGGGTTAGGGTAAAGCTTTGGTTAAGGGTTAGGGTTAGGGTTAGTGTTAGGGATAGGGGACGGGGACGGTTTATGGGACAGGTTAGGGTACGACAAATGTTTAGGGGGAGCATACGTGTTAGGGTACGGGTTAGTGTTAGCGTACGGGTTAGGATTAGGGGACGGGTTAGGGTAAGGCTTCGGGTAAGGGATAGGGTTAGGGTTAGGGTTAGGGGACGGGGACGGTTTAGGGGACAGGTTAGGGTTCGACAACGGTTTATGGTGAGCGTACGTGTTAGAGTACAGGTTAGTGTTAGCGTACGGATTAGGATTAGGGGACGGGTTAGGGTAAGGCTTCGGGTAAGGGTTAGGTTTAGGGTTAGGGTTAGGGGACGGGGACGGGGACGGGGACGGTTTAGAGGACAGGTTAGTGTATGACAACTGTTTAGGGTGAGCGTACGTGTTAGGGTACGGGTTAGTGTTAGCGTACGGGTTCGGATTAGGGGACGGGTTAGGGTAAGGCTTCGGGTAAGGTTTAGGTTTAGGGTTAGGGTTAGGGTTAGGGGACGGGTACGGTTTAGGGGACAGGTTAGGGTACGACAACGGTTTAGGGTGAGCGTAAGTGTTAGGGTACGGGTTCGTGTTAGCGTACGATTTAGGATTAGGGGACGGGTTAGTGTAAGGCTTTGGGTAAGGGTTAGGGTTAGGGTTAGTGTTAGGGTTAGGGGACGGGGACGGTTTAGGGGACAGGTTCGGGTACGACAATGGTATAGGGTGAGCGTACGTCTTAGGGTACGGGTTAGTGTTAGCGTACGGGTTAGGTTTAGTGGACGGTTTAGGGTAAGGCTTCGTATAAGGTTTAGGGTTAGGGTTAGGATTAGGGTTAGGGTTAGGGGACGGGGATGGTTTAGGGGACAGGTTAGGGTACGACAACGGTTGTGGTGAGCGTACGTGTTAGGGAACGGGTTAGTGTTAGCGTACGGGTTAGGATTAAGGGACGGGTTAGGTTAAGGCTTCAGGTAAGGGTTAGCGTTAGGGTTAGGGTTAGGGGACGGCGACCGTTTAGGGGACAGGTTAGGGTACGACAATTGTTTAGGGTGAGTGTACGTGTTAGGGTAGGGGTTAGTGTTAGCGTACGGGTTAGGATTACTTGACGGGTTAGGGTAAGGCTTCGGGTAAGGGTTAGTGTTAGGGTTAGGGTTAGGCTTAGTGTTAGGGGACGGGGATGGTTTAGGGGACAGGTTAGGATACGACAACGGTTTAGGGTGAGCGTACGTGTTAGGGGACAGGTTATTGTTAGTGTACGGTTTAGGATTAGGGGACGGGTTACGGTAAGGCTTCGGGTAAGGGTTAGGGTTAGGGTTAGGGTTAGTGTTAGGGGACGGGGAAGGTTTAGGGGACAGGTTAGTGTACGACAACGGTTTAGGGTGAGCGTACGTGTTAGGGTACGGTTTAGTGTTAGCGTACGGGTTAGGATTAGGGGATGGGTTAGGGTAAGGCTTTGGGTAAGGGTTAGGTTTAGGGTTAGGGTTAGGGGACGGGGACGGTTTAGGGGACAGATCCGGGAACGACAACGGTTTAGGGTGAGCGTACGTGTTAGGGTACGGTTTAGTGTTAGCGTACGGGTTAGGATTAGGGGACGGGTTAGTGTAAGGCTTCGGGTAAGGGTTAGGGTTAGGGTTACGGTTAGGTTTAGGGGACGGGGACGGTTTAGGGGACAGGGTAGCGTACGACAACGGTTTAGGGTGAGCGTACGCGTTAGGGTACGAGTTAGTGTTAGCGTATGTGTTAGTATTACGGGACGAGTAAGCGTAAGGCTTCAGGTAAGGATTACGGTTAGGGTTAGGGTTAGGGGACGGGGACGGTTTAGGGGACAGGTTAGTGTACGACAACGGTTTTGGGTGAGTGTACGTGTTAGGGTACAGGTTAGTGTTAGCGTACGGGTTAGGTTTACGGGACGGGTTAGTGTAAGGCTTCGGGTAAGGGTTAGGTTTAGGGTTAGGGTTAGGGTTAGTGTTAGGGGACGGGGAAGTTTTAGGGGACAGATTAGGGTACGACAACGGTTTAGGGTGAGCGTACGTGTTAGGGTACGGTTTAGTGTTAGCGTACGGGTTAGGATTAGGGGATGGGTTAGTGTAAGGCTTCGGGTAAGGGTTAGGGTTAGGATTAGGGGACGGGGACGGTTTAGGGGACAGGTTAGGGTACGACAACGGTTTAGGGTGAGCGTACGTGTTAGGGTATGGGTTAGTGTTAGCGTACGGGTTAGGATTAGGGCACGGGTTAGTGTAAGGCTTCGGGTAAGGGTTAGGGTTAGGTTTAACGTTAGGGTTAGGGGACGGGGACGGTTTAGGGGACAGGTTCGGGTACGACAACGGTTTAGGGTGAGTGTACATGTTAGGGTACCGGTTAGTGTTAGCGTACGAGTTAGGATTACGGGACGGGTTAGTGTAAAGCTTCGGGTAAGGGTTAGGGTTAGGGTTAGGGATAGGGTTAGGGTTAGGGGACGGGGACGGTTTAGGGGACAGGTTAGGGTACGACAACGTTTTAGGGTGAGCGTACGTGTTAGGCTACGGGTTAGTGTTAGCGTACGGGTAAGGATTAGGGGACGGGTTAGGGTAAGGCTTTGGGTAAGTGTTAGGGTTAGGGTTAGGGTTAGGTTTTGGGGACGGGGACGGTTTAGGGGACAGGTTAGGGTACGACAACGGTTTAGGGTGAGCGTACTTGTTAGGGTACGGGTTAGTGTTAGCGTACGGGTTAGGATTAGAGGACGGGTTAGGGTAAGGCTTCGGGTAAGGGTCAGGTCTAGTGTTAGGGTTAGGGTTAGAGTTAGGAGACGGGGACGGTTTAGGGGACAGGTTAGTGTACGACAACGGTTTAGGGTGTGCGTATGTGTTAGGGTACGGTTTAGTGTTAGCGTACGTATTAGGATTAGGGGACGGGTTACTGTAAGGCTTCGGGTAAGTGTTAGGGTTAGGGGACGGGGACGGTTTAGGGGACAGGTTAGTGTACGACAACGGTTTAGGGTGAGCGTACGTGTTAGGGTACGGTTTAGTGTTAGCGTACGGGTTAGGATTAGGGGACGTGTTAGGGTAAGGCTTCGGGTAAGGGTTAGGGTTAGGGTTAGGGTTAGGGGACGGGGACGGTTTAGGGGACAGGTTAGGGTACGGCAACGTTTTAGGGTGATCCTACGTGTTAGGGTACGTGTTAGTGTTAGAGTACGGGTTAGGATTAGGGGACGGGTTAGGGTAAGGCTTCGGGTAAGGGTTAGGGTTAGGGTTACGGTTAGGTTTAGGGGACGGGGACGGTTTAGGGGACAGGTTAGGGTAGGACAATGGTTTAGGGTGAGCATACGTGTTAGGGTATGGGTTAGTGTTAGCCTACGGGTTAGGATTAGGGGACGGGTTAGGGCAAGGCTTCGGGTAAGGGTTAGGGTTAGGGTTAGGGGTAGGGTTAGGGGACGGGGACGGGGACGGTTTAGGGGACAGGTTAGTGTACGACAACGGTTTAGGGTGAGCGTACGTGTTAGGCTACGGTTTAGTGTTAGTGTACGGGTTAGGATTAGGGGACGGGTTAGGGTAAGGCTTCGGGTAAGGGTTAGGGTTAGGCTTAGGGTTAGGGTTAGGGGACGGGGACGGTTTAGGGGACAGGTTAGGGTACGACAACTGTTTAGGGTGAGTGTACGTGTTAGGGTATGTGTTAGTGTTAGCGTACGGGTTAGGATTACGGGACGGGTTAGGGTAAGGCTTCAAGTAAGTGTTAGGGTTAGGGTTAGGGTTAGGGTTAGTGTTAGGGTTAGGGGACGGGGACGGTTTAGGGGACAGGTTAGGGTACAACAAAGGTTTAGGCTGAGCGTACATGTTAGGGTACGGGTTAGTGTTAGCGTACGGGTTAGGATTAGGGGACGGTTTAGGGTAAGGCTTCGGGTAAGTGTTAGGGTTAGGTTTAGGGTTAGGGTTAGTGTTAGGGGATGGGGACGGTTTAAGGGAGAGGTTAGGGTACGACAACGGTTTAGGGTGAGCGTACGTGTTAGGGTACGGGTTCGTGTTAGCGTACGATTTAGGATTAGGGGACGGGTTAGGGTGAGGCTTTGGGTAAGGGTTAGGGTTAGGGTTAGTGTTAAGGTTAGGGGACGGGGAGGGTTTATGGGACAGGTTAGGGTACGACAAATATTTAGGGTGAGCGTACTTGTTACAGTACGGGTTAGTGTTCGCGTACGGGTTAGGATTAGGGGACGCGTAAGGGTAAGGCTTCGGGTAAGGGTTCGGGTTAGTGTTAGGGTGAGGGTTAGGGTTAGGGGACGGTGAAGGTTTAGGGGACAGGTTAGGGTGCGACAACGGTTTAGGGTGAGCGTACGTGTTAGGGTACTGGCAAGTGTTAGCGTACGGGTTAGGAATAGGGCACGGGTTAGTGTAAGGCTTCGGGTAAGTGTTAGGGTTAGGGTTAGGGTTATGGTTAGGGGACGGGGACGGTTTAGGGGACAGGTTCGGGTACGACAACGGTATAGGGTGAGCGTACGTGTTAGGGTACGGGTTAGTGTTAGTGTACGGGTTAGGTTTAGGGGACGGTTTAGGGTAAGGCTTCGGATAAGGTTTAGGGTTAGGGTTAGGATTAGGGTTAGGGTTAGGGGACGGGGATGGTTTAGGGGACAGGTTAGGGTACGACAACGGTTGTGGTGAGCATACATGTTAGGGTACGGGTTAGTGTTAGCGTACGGGTTAGGATTAAGGGACGGGTTAGGTTAAGGCTTCAGGTAAGGGTTAGGGTTAGGGTTAGGTTTAGGGTTAGGGTTAGGGGACGGCGACGGTTTAGAGGACAGGTTAGGGTACGACAACGGTTTAGGGTGAGCGTACCTGTTAGGGTACAGGTTATTGTTAGTGTACGGGTTAGGATTAGGGGACGGGTTAGGGTAAGGCTTCGGGTAAGGGTTAGCGTTAGGGTTAGGTTTAGGTTTAGGGTTAGGGGACGGGGACGGTTTAGGGGACATGTTAGTGTACGACAACGGTTTAGGGTGAGTGTACGTGTTAGGGTACGGGTTAGTGTTAGCGTACGGGTTAGGTTTACGGGACGGGTTAGGGAAGGCTTCGGGTAAGGGTTAGGTTTAGGGTTAGGGTTAGGGTACGGGGACGGTTTATGGGACAGGTTAGGGTACGACAACGGTTTAGGGTGAGCGTAGGTGTTAGGGGACAGGTTAGTGTTAGCGTAAGGGTTAGGATTAAGGGACAGGTTAGGGTAAGGCTTCGGGTAAGTGTTAGGGTTTGGGTTAGGGTTAGGGTTAGGGGACGGGGACGGTTTAGGGGACAGGTTATTGTACGACAACGGTTTAGGGTGAGCCTATGTGTTAGGGTACGGTTTAGTGTTTGCGTACGGGTTAGAATTAGGGGACGGGTTAGGGTAAGGCTTTGGGTAAGGGTTAGGTTTAGGGTTAGAGTTAGGGTTAGGGGACGGGGGCGGTGACGGTTTAGGGTACAGGTTAGGGTACGACAACGGTTTAGGGTGAGCGTACGTGTTAGGGTACGAGTTAGTGTTAGCGTACGGGTTAGGATTAGGCGACGGGTTAGGGTAAGGCTTCAGGTAAGGGTTAGTGTTAGGGTTAGGGTTAGGGTTAGGGTTAGGGTACGGGTACGGTATAAGGGACAGGTTATTGTACGACAAAGGTTTAGGGTGAGCGTATGTGTTAGGGTATGGGTTAGTGTTAGCGTACGGGTTAGGATTAGGGTACGGGTTTGTGTAAGGCTTCGGGTAAGGGTTAGGTTTAGGTTTAGGGGATGGGGACTGGGACGGTTTAGGGGACAGGTTAGGGTATGACAACGGTTAAGGGTGAGCGTACGTGTACGGGTAGGGGTTAGTGTTAGCGTACGGTTTAGGATTAGGGGACGGGTTAGATTAAGGCCTGGGTTAAGGGTTAGGGTTAGGGATCGGGTTAGGGTTAGGGTTAGAGGACGGGGACGGTGTACGGGACAGGTTAGGGTACGACAACGCTTTAGGGTCAGCGTACGTGTTAGGGTACGGGTTAGTGTTAGCGTACGTGTTAGGTTTAGGGGATGGGTTAAGGTAAGGCTTCGGGTAAGGGTTAGGGTTAGGGATATGGTTAGGGTTAGGGTTAGGGGACGGGGACGGTTTAGGGGACAGGCTAGGGTACGACAACGGTTTAGGGTGAGCGTACGTGTTAGGGTAAGGGTTAGTGTTCGCGTACGTGTTAGGATTAGGGAACGGATTAGTGTAAGGCTTCGGGTAAGGGTTAGGTTTAGGGTTAGGGATAGGGTTAGGGTTAGGGGACGGGGACGGTATAGGGGACAGTTTATTGTACGACAACGGTTTAGGGTGAGCGTACGTATTAGGGTACGGGTTAGTGTTAGCGTACGGGTTAGGATTAGGGGACGGGTTAGGGTAAGGCTTCGGGTAAGGGTTAGGGTTAGGCTTAGGGTTAAGGTTAGGGTTAGGGGATGGGTACGGTTTAGGGGACAGGTTAGGGTACCACAAAGTTTTAGGGTGAGCGTAGGTGTTAGGGTACGGGTTATTGTTAGCGTACGGGATAGGATCAGGGGACGGGTTAGGGTAAGGCTTCGGGTAAGGGTTAGGGTTAGGGTTAGGGTTAGGGTTAGGGTTAGGGGATGGGGACGGTTTAGGGGACAGGTGAGGGTACGACAAATGTTTATTGTGAGCGTACGTGTTAGGGTACGGGTTAGTGTTAGCGTACGGTTTACGATTAGGGGACGGTTTAGTGTAAGGCTTCGGGTAAGGGTTAGGGTTAGGGTTAGGGTTAGGGTTAGGGGACGGAGACGGTTTAGGGGACAGGTTAGGGTACGACAACGGTTTAGGGTGAGCGTATGTGTTAGGGTCCGGGTTAGTGTTAGCGTACGGGTTAGGATTAGTGGACGGTTTAGCGTAACGCTTACAGTAAGGGTTAGGGATAGGGTTAGGGGACGGGGACGGGGACGGTTTAGGGGACAGGTTAGGGTACGACAACGGTTTAGGGTGAGCGTACGTGTTAGGGTACGGTTTAGTGTTAGCGTACGGGTTAGGATTAGGGAACGGGTTAGGGTAAGGCTTCGGGTAAGGGTTAGGGTTAGGGTTAGGGTTAGGGTTAGGGTTAGGGTTAGTGTTAGGGGACGGGGACGGTTTAGGGGACAGGTTAGGGTATGACAACGGTTTAGGGTGAGCGTAAGTGTTAGGTTATGGGTTAGCGTTAGCGTACGGGTTAGGAATAAGGGACGGGTTAGGGTAAGGCTTCGGGTAAGGGTTAGGGTTAGAGTTAGGGTTAGGGTTAGGGTTCGGGGATGGCGACGGTTTAGGGGACAGGTTAGGGTACAACAACTGTTTAGGGTGAGTGTACGTGTTAGGGTACGGGTTACTGTTATCGTACGGGTTAGGATTAGGGGACGGGTAAGTGTAAGGCTGTGGGTAAGGTTTAGGGTTATGGTTAGGGTTAGGGTTAGGGGACGGGGAAGGTTTAGGTGACAGGTTAGTGTACGACAACGGTTTAGGGTGAGCGTACGTGTTAGGGTACGTGTTAGTGTTGGCGTACGGGTTCGGATTAGGGGACGGGTTAGGGTAAGGCTTCGGGTAAGGGTTAGGGTTAGGGTTAGTGTTAGGGTTAGGGTTAGGGTTAGGGAACGGGGACGGTTTAGGGGACAGGTTAGTGTACAACAACGGTTTAGGGTGAGAGTACGTGTTAGGGTACGGGTTAGTGTTAGCGTACGGGTTAGGATTAGGGCACGGGTTAGGGTAAGGCTTCGGGTAAGGGTTAGGTTTATGGTTAGGGTTAGGGTTAGGGTTAGGGGACGGGGACGGTTTAGGGGACAGGTTAGGGTACGACAGCGTTTTAGGGTGAGCGTACATGTTACGGTACTTGTCAGTGTTAGCGTACGGGTTAGGATTAGGGGACGGGTTAGGGTAAGGCTTCGGGTAAGGGTTTGGGTTAGGGGTAGGGTTAGGCTTAGGGGACTGGGACGGGGAAGGTTTAGTGGACAGGTTAGTGTACGACAACGGTTTAGGGTGAGTGTACGTATTAGGGTACGGGTTAATCCTAGGGTACGGGTTAGGATTAGGGGACGGGTTAGGGTAAGGCTTCGGATAAGGGTTAGTGTTAGGGTTAGGGTTAGGGTTACGGTTAGGGGACAGGGACTGTTCAGGGGACAGGTTAGGGTACGACAACGTTTTAGGGTGAGCGTACGTGTTAGGGTACTTGTCAGTCTTAGCGTACGGGTTAGTATTAGGGGACGGGTTAGTGTAAGGCTTCGGGTAAGGTTTAGGGTTAGTGTTAGGGTTAGGGGACGGGGACGGTTTAGGGGACAGGTTAGGGTACGACAACGGTTTAGGGTGAGCGTATGTGTTAGGGTACGGGTCAGTGTTAGCGTACGAGTTAGCATTAGGGGACGGGTTAGCGTAAGGCTTCGGGTAAGGGTTAGGGTTAGGGATAGGGTTAGGGTTAGGGTTAGGTTTAGGGGCCGGTTTAGGGGACAGGTTAGTGTTCGACAACGGTTTAGGGTGAGCGTACATGTTAGGGTACGGGTTAGTGTTAGCGTACGGGTTAGGATTAGGGGACGGGTTAGGGTAAGGCTTCGGGTAAGTGTTAGGGTTAGGGTTAGGGTTTGGGTTAGGGGACGGGGACGGGGACGGTTTAGGGGACAGGTTAGGGTACAACAACTGTTTACGGTGAGAGTACGTGTTAGGGTATGGGTTAGTGTTAGCGTACAGGTTAGGATTAGGGAACGGGTTAGGGTAAGGCTTCGGGTAAGTGTTAGGGTTAGGGTTAGGTTTAGGGGACGGGGAAGGTTTAGGGGACAGGTTAGGGTACGACAATGGTTTAGGGTGAGCGTACGTGTTAGGGTATGGTTTAGTGTTAGCGTACGCGTTAGGATTAAGGGACGAGTTAGTGTAAAGCTACAGGTAAGGGTTAGGGTTAGGTTTAGGGTTAGCGTACGGGTTAGGATTAGAGGACGGGTTAGGGTAAGGCTTCGGGTAAGGGTTAGGGTTAATATTAGGGTAAGGGTTAGGGTTAGGGGACGGGGACGATTTAGGGGACAGTTTAGGGTACGTCAACAGTTTAGGGTGAGCGTACGTGTTAGGGTACGGGTTAGTGTTAGCCTACGGGTTAGGATTAGGTGAGGGGTAGGGTAAGGCTTCGGGTAAGGGTTAGGGTTAGGGTTAGTGTTAGGGTTAGGGTTAGGGTTAGGGTTAGGGTTAGGGTTAGGAGACGGGGATGGTTTAGGGGACAGGTTAGTGTACAACAACGGTTTAGGGTGTGCGTATGTGTTAGGGTACGGTTTAGTGTTAGCGTACGGGTTAGGATTAGGGGACGGGTTCGGGTAAGGCTTCGGGTAAGGGTTAGGGTTAGGTTTAGGGTTAGGGTTAGGGGACGGGGACGGTTTAGGGGACTGGTTAGTGTTCGACAACGGTTTAGGGTGAGCGTACGTGTAAGAGTACGGGTTAGTGTTAGCGTACGGGTTAGGATTAGGGGACGGGTTAGGGTAAGGCTTCGGGTAAGTGTTAGGGTTAGGGTAGGGTTAGGGGACAGGGACGGTTTAGGGGACAGGTTAGGGTACGACAACGGTGTAGGGAGAACGTACGTGTTAGGGTACGGGTTAGTGTTAGCATACGGGTTAGGATTAGGGGACGAGTTAGGGTAAGGCTTCGGGTAAGTGTTAGGGTTAGGGTTAGTGTTAGGGGACGGGGACGGGGACGGTTTAGGGGACAGGTTAGGGTACGACAACGTTTTAGGGTGAGCATACGTGTTAGGGTTCGGGTTAGTGTTTGCCGGGGACCAGCCCCAGCCGGACAGGTTTCACCCAAAGGGGAGACGGAGTCGGCGTGGACAGAACGCAAGACACCTCAGAGGATGCGAGGATCTGCCAATTTATTGTTACAATTCCGAAGCTTTTTATACTGTGAGGCAATCTCACTTTCAATCTTAACATTCTAGTTCTCATACCAAAGCCACAAAATAAAGGTACACAACAGTAAAACCAAAGGTCATTTACATCAAAAGATTATATCAGCAGGTTAGGCAGGTTTTATGATCAGGTAATCTTCTTATCTCCTGTGGTCTCTTTCGTCCCCTGTGGTTAGGTAAATCTTGGTCACATCTAGGTCTGGAATTCTGTTTGCGGTTTCTTCACCTTTCTTAAAAGCAGATGTTCTTGTATTTGCACATTCTACTCAATCAGGCCATTAATCAAGGTACAAACTTAAGCACATTCTTCTCTTAACAATTACAAACCCAAAACTTAAGCACATTCTTCTCTTAACAATTACAAACCCAAAACTTAAGTACATTCTTCTCTTAACAATTACAAACCCAAAACTTAAGTACATTCTTCTCTTAACAATTACAAACCCAAAACTTAAGTACATTCTTCTCTTAACAATTACAAACCCAAAACTTAAGTACATTCTTCTCTTAACAATTACAAACCCAAAACTTAAGTACATTCTTCTCTTAACAATTACAAACCCAAAACTTAAGTACATTCTTCTCTTAACAATTACAAACCCAAAACTTAAGTACATTCTTCTCTTAACAATTACAAACCCAAAACTTAAGCACATTCTTCTCTTAACAATTACAAACCCAAAACTTAAGCATATTCTTCTCTTAACAATTACAAACCCATACAGTAATAAAAATTCTCTCCCACAGGCTTTACACGTTCACCGTTATCCTTCAGACATCGCACATTTTTCCTTATAATTATTTGGGAGGCTTTGGGGGTGGACATTCTACCTTAAACCTATTAGCAAATTCCTTTGCAAAATACTTACAATATATAATTTGTCCTTTATAAGCATTTCTGCACAAAGAGCAATGTAACTTGTATAAGCTTGCCATGTAGCCTACTTCATCCAGCTTTGAATACACCCAACGTAGCATAAATCCTCCTCGCCACCTTACCCAAATATTTCCCAGCACATCTATTACTCCCCAGGGGGGCCATAGTTCATCTAGCTTTTCTTCTAACGTAAGCTCTTGCCACACAAATGCTCCTGTTGTGTTTCCCTGCACCCAATGTCCTGGCCTGGGAGTGGGGATTTCGGGTGTAGTCATTGGGGGAGCCGGAGTCTTTTTTGGTTTTACCCTAAGTTGGGGTTTTTCCTTAAACCCTCCATCGGAACTGGGGATATGTCCTAACATTAATAGTAATCCTATAAAAATCACTTTAAGCAAAACCAGGGGAAAACAAGGGGAACCACACAGAGGAGAGCTTTGCTTCTCCATATTTGTACCTGATAGTACCAGCTTTGCTAGGCACTATGGGTCTCGTCCGTGCTGAGACTCAAAGGCACTTCTTATATGGCTCCCGACATCTCCCCCTTTTTTATTTTTTTTTTTAAAAAGGCAGTATGCAATTCCACTTTGGTTCTATGTATACTCTGAAGAGCAGCTTGTATTAATCGGATGATGACTAGAAAAGAAATAAGAAGTAAAATTATAACTACTCTGGTAGCCCCATAATTTATTAAAATATGCATAAACGAATTACCATTAAAATAACTTTGTAAATTTTGTAAAAATTCTGCAGCAGCCTTAGAGGGATTCATATCATATTGTGAGGCTGCAATATCATGAATCTGTTTATGCAAATGTTCCAAATCAATTCCCAAATCATTAGAATTCCATACATTTAAAATATGCATTTGAATTTTTTCCCAGGAATACTCAGAATGATTTACTTTTAAGGGAGTGACACATATCCAGGAGTATTTTTTATGGCAAGTTAAGGATAAGCGAATTTTTAAAGCAGTAAGTTCTTGACCAATATGTAAAACTGCTTCCTCAAGGGCATCAACCTTAGTTTTTAATTTTCTATCTATAGCTTCTTGAGTAGCTAAAGCCAAGGATATATTTTTTGATAAATCATTAGCATATTGTGCTGTTTGTACCTCTTTCACTAAGGCATACGTTGCAACAGTAAAAGAGCTCAATATTCCTATCAATGCGGAAATCCCCAAAATTAAAGTAGCTACAAATCTTTTTGGCCTCATAAGTTTTCTAACCTGTTTTATAATTTTTGTCCCTAAATCTGTATACCAAGATTCATTAAGCATTACTGGCAGCATAATATAAGCTGGTCTTTTTAATAACATAATTGTTTTTATATTCATATTGGAGTTCACACAGGTTGTTAATGTACATTCATCACAAGTTATAAAAAACCTTCCATTGTTTTTTATAATTTGTAATTTCTCAGTTTTATTAGTCAATAATATGGAATATGGAGAAGTCACACAAGCCTGGATAAAATACTTACTCTCTTGAACATTAGGCCTTCTTAATATAATTGAACTTGTAGCTAAGGGCAATCTCCATAATTGTGGTTGAAAGGAAGTCTCATTGTTATTAGTAAATGTATATATAGGTGTTACCCATCCATGACTATTCCATCTATTTACTTTTATTTGTGAGGGAATCATAGATTCATTCCAAGCATAATTTGCAGCATATTTTAGATATTGCCGGTAATTATTTTTAGGGGTATTAATACTCCAATCTGATACATAATACTTAGTTCCAGGAATATTAATATGAATTTCTTTATTATTCATACAGTATATCCAAAAAGGATATCCACCATCATCATCAATCCATTTCTATTCCTCTGTTGCCTTACTTAAAGCATTATCACAATCTGGGTATCTTTGAGGATGTTTTGTGCTAACAAATTGTACTTTATTATCTACCTTATTTTGTCCCATAAATCTTCCTAATAACACCCATAAGTTTCTTTTAACATTATTATCCTCTTTAGGAGAATCAGTTAAAAAGGCTGAATTTACTATCGGTAAACATCCATTTTTTACACGATCTGATTTTCTTAACCTCTCAGAATTTAAAAAGAAACAAATCGGAGGAAAATCCGATTGTCCCTTAAAAGAAAAATTATTATTTATAACAAATTGTTTGTAGCCTTGTACATCACGAACACCATCAGTTAGTTCAGGAAATGAGGAAGTTACCGGAATAATAGCATCTTTCCATGTACAAGCATGTAGTATAGGAAAATCAGGAAAATAAGCCCAGTACGTATCGTTAGCATTTACCTGTACTGATAAAAGACTTAACATGGCCACAAAAAAGTTAGCGGTAGTCAAAGGTATTTTTTGAGTGTTTACAGCATTTTCAGCATCCTGGCAAAGCCTTTTTATAGCTCCCCACGTTACTCGTTGCGCATCTAAAGTAGAAGCAGCATATCTCCTCTTTTTTCCCCGGCGTTGGGTCCCAAGAAGCTTAGGCTCTAAATGCTCAGGAGAAGTTTGAGTCTCTCTATGACATGTGGACTTAAGTGATAATTGTTGCAGCGGGGGAACCAGCGTTTCTGTCATTGAGTCCTTCGGTTTCTCTTTCTCTGACATTTCGGGTGTCAGACTCATTTCCTGACAGACGCTTCGGTAAATTCCCTACCACCGGATGTCTAATTAGACGATCTGGTATCCAGATGGGTGAGTCAAAGGTCTGTGGAAAAACACAAGCATATCCTCTACCATTGGTTAGTGGTATGTCTGGTCCATTCCATTTTCCAGTTAACACATCTTTCCAAAGAACCATTGGCTTTGGTTTATCGTTATTAGCCTCCCAATGTATCATCATTGGAGATTTTCCTTCATTATTCATATTTATATAATTGATTACAAATAAAGAATGATTTACAATATGATGAGGAGAAAAATATTTTAAATCTCCATTTTGTAATTTATAAATCATATTTTTTAATACCTGATTAGTTCTTTCAATTATAGCTTGTCCTTGTGGGTTATAAGGAATTCCAGTATTATGAGTAATGCCAAACCTCTGGCACAATTGTTAAAAGGATTTTATAATTTCTTTTTGTATTTTATTAAAAGGTGGGGGCGGTGGAGGAGGCCCCTTTATGTTAGTCACTCCTTTTCTTAACTTTTTAGATTGAGAAGAAGAATTTTGAGAGGCTAATGGGGGAAGCCCCAACGCCCTAAAACTTCTTGACTGTGGTTTAGTTAAATTTTCTTCTCGTACAGGGAAAGCCCCAAGATCATACTTTCTTCTCTCATAATCATAAGCTGCTGCATCTAAATCATCTTGATCAGCAGGTGTTAATTCTTCATCATGGGTTGAATCTTTTAACAAAATAGGCTTAGATTTACCTTTTGACTTATTTACCTCCTCCTCTGAGTCAGAATCATAAATATTACAATCCTTCATAGCTGCCCCTACAACCTCAGCTTCCTCCGCAAATGACCTTGGAGAAAGTAAGGGTGTAGTTTCACTGACGTCCGGAGGATATTTATATGGATTTTTTTGACCTTCTGGTAACGGGGCCAAACTTTCTCTTATTAAATTCCACAAAGTAAAAGTATCTACAGGGACCTTTTCTGGCCCAAAATGATTATAATAAACCTGCAAAGTTTGTCCTACCTTTTGCCAGGTTTCTATATTAACCGTTCCTTGTTCTGGAAACCAAGGACATTGTTCCTGTACAAACTGAAAAAACTGAGTTAATTGCTTATTAGTTACCTTAATTCCTCTTCCATTTATCATATGTTTAACTATATCTATAAACAAGAGCCTCTCCTTGGACTCAGCGTGTCCCATTTTGACACCGATTACTCACCTCTCTTACCAGTCCTTCTCTAACTGGGGGTCTGCAGCACCCTATGGTGAGACTCCTATCCGTCTGAAAAATATATATACACTTACCCCTTCAGGTCCCTGTTCGGGCGCCACTTGCCGGGGACCAGCCCCAGCCGGACAGGTTTCACCCAAAGGGGAGACGGAGTCGGCGTGGACAGAACGCAAGACACCTCAGAGGATGCGAGGATCTGCCAATTTATTGTTACAATTCCGAAGCTTTTTATACTGTGAGGCAATCTCACTTTCAATCTTAACATTCTAGTTCTCATACCAAAGCCACAAAATAAAGGTACACAACAGTAAAACCAAAGGTCATTTACATCAAAAGATTATATCAGCAGGTTAGGCAGGTTTTATGATCAGGTAATCTTCTTATCTCCTGTGGTCTCTTTCGTCCCCTGTGGTTAGGTAAATCTTGGTCACATCTAGGTCTGGAATTCTGTTTGCGGTTTCTTCACCTTTCTTAAAAGCAGATGTTCTTGTATTTGCACATTCTACTCAATCAGGCCATTAATCAAGGTACAAACTTAAGCACATTCTTCTCTTAACAATTACAAACCCAAAACTTAAGCACATTCTTCTCTTAACAATTACAAACCCAAAACTTAAGTACATTCTTCTCTTAACAATTACAAACCCAAAACTTAAGTACATTCTTCTCTTAACAATTACAAACCCAAAACTTAAGTACATTCTTCTCTTAACAATTACAAACCCAAAACTTAAGTACATTCTTCTCTTAACAATTACAAACCCAAAACTTAAGTACATTCTTCTCTTAACAATTACAAACCCAAAACTTAAGTACATTCTTCTCTTAACAATTACAAACCCAAAACTTAAGTACATTCTTCTCTTAACAATTACAAACCCAAAACTTAAGCACATTCTTCTCTTAACAATTACAAACCCAAAACTTAAGCATATTCTTCTCTTAACAATTACAAACCCATACAGTAATAAAAATTCTCTCCCACAGGCTTTACACGTTCACCGTTATCCTTCAGACATCGCACATTTTTCCTTATAATTATTTGGGAGGCTTTGGGGGTGGACATTCTACCTTAAACCTATTAGCAAATTCCTTTGCAAAATACTTACAATATATAATTTGTCCTTTATAAGCATTTCTGCACAAAGAGCAATGTAACTTGTATAAGCTTGCCATGTAGCCTACTTCATCCAGCTTTGAATACACCCAACGTAGCATAAATCCTCCTCGCCACCTTACCCAAATATTTCCCAGCACATCTATTACTCCCCAGGGGGGCCATAGTTCATCTAGCTTTTCTTCTAACGTAAGCTCTTGCCACACAAATGCTCCTGTTGTGTTTCCCTGCACCCAATGTCCTGGCCTGGGAGTGGGGATTTCGGGTGTAGTCATTGGGGGAGCCGGAGTCTTTTTTGGTTTTACCCTAAGTTGGGGTTTTTCCTTAAACCCTCCATCGGAACTGGGGATATGTCCTAACATTAATAGTAATCCTATAAAAATCACTTTAAGCAAAACCAGGGGAAAACAAGGGGAACCACACAGAGGAGAGCTTTGCTTCTCCATATTTGTACCTGATAGTACCAGCTTTGCTAGGCACTATGGGTCTCGTCCGTGCTGAGACTCAAAGGCACTTCTTATATGGCTCCCGACAAGTGTTAGCCTACGTGTTAGGATTAGGGGACAGGTTAGGGTAAGGCTTCGGGTAAGGGTTAGGGTTAGGGTTAGGGTTAGGTTTAGGGGACGGGGATGGGGACGGTTTAGGGGACATGTTCGTGTACGACAATGGTTTAGGGTGAGCGTACGTGTTAGGGTAAGGGTTAGTGTTAGCGTACGGGTTACGATTAGGGGACGGTTTAGGGTAAGGCTTCGGGTAAGGTTTAGGGTTAGGGTTAGGGTTAGGGTTAGGGGACGGGGACGGTTTAGGGGACACGTTCGTGTACAACAACGGTTTAGGGTGAACGTACGTGTTAGGGTACGGGTTAGTGTTAGCGTACGGGTTAGGTTTAGGGGACGGTTTAGGGTAAGGCTTCGGGTAAGTGTTAGGTTTAGGGTTAGGATTAGGGTTAGCGTTACGGAATGGGGATGGTTTAGGGGACAGTTTTGGGTACGACAATGGTTTAGGGTGAGCGTACGTGTTAGGGTACGGGTTAGTGTTAGCGTACGGGTTAGGATTAAGCGACGGGTTAGGGTAAGGCTTCGGGTAAGGGTGATAGTTAGGGTTAGGGTTAGGGTTAGGTTTAGGGGATGGCGACGGTTTAGGGGACAGGTTAGGGTACGACAACTGTTTAGGGTGAGTGTACGTGTTAGGGTACAGTTTAGTTTTAGCGTACGGGTTAGGATTAGGGGACGGGTAAGTGTAAGGCTTCGGGTAAGGGTTAGGGTTACGGTTAGGGTTAGGGTTAGGGGACGGGGATGGTTTAGGGGACTGGTTAGGGTACGACAATGTTTTAGGGTGAGCGCACGTGTTAGGATACGGGTTAGAGTTAGCGTATGGGTTAGGATTAGGTGACGGGTTAGGGTAAGGCTTCGGGTAAGTGTTAGGGTTAGCGTTAGGGGACGGGGACGGGGACGGGGACGGGTAGGAGACAGGTTATGGTACGATAATGGTTTAGGGTGAGCGTACGTGTTAGGGTACGGGTTAGTGTTAGCGTACGTGTTAGGATTACGGGACGGGTTAGTTTAAGGCTTCGGGTAAGTGTTAGGGTTAGGGTTAGGGTTAGGGTTAGGGATAGGTTTAGGGGACGGGGACGGTTTAGGGGACAGGTTAGGGTACGACAACGGTTTAGGGTGAGCGTACGTGTTAGGGTACGGCTTATTGTTTGCGTACGGGTTAGTATTAGGGGACGGGTTAGGGTAAGGCTTCGGGTAAGGGTTAGGGTTAGGGTTAGTGTTAGGGTTAGGGTTAGGGTTAGGGTTAGGGTTAGGGTTAGGAGACGGGGACGGTTTAGGGGACAGGTTAGTGTACGACAACGGTTTAGGGTGTGCGTACGTGTAAGAGTACGGGTTAGTGTTAGCGTACGGGTTAGGATTAGGGGACGGGTTAGGGTAAGGCTTCGGGTAAGTGTTAGGGTTAGGGTAGGGTTAGGGGACGGGGACGGTTTAGGGGACAGGTTAGGGTACGACAACGGTTTATGGAGAGCGTACGTGTTAGGGTACGGGTTAGTGTTAGCGTACGGGTTAGGATTAGGGGACGAGTTAGGGTAAGGCTTCGGGTAAGTGTTAGGGTTAGGGTTAGGGTTAGGGGATGGGGACGGTTTGGGGGACAGGTTAGGGTACGACAACTGTTTAGGGTGAGCGTACGTGTTAGGGTACGGGTTATTGTTAGCGTACGGGTTAGGATTAGGGGACGGGTTAGGGTAAGGCTTCGGGTAAGTGTTAGGGTTAGGGTTAGGGTTAGGGGACGGGGACGGGGACGGTTTAGGGGACAGGTCAGGGTACGACAACGGTTTAGGGTGAGCGTACGTGTTAGGGTACAGGTTAGTGTTACCGTACGGGTTAGGATTACGGGACGGGTTAGTGTAAGGCTTCAGGTAAGGGTTAGGGTTAGGGTTAGGTTTAGGGTTAGGGTTAGGGGACGGGGACGGTTTAGGGGACATGTTAGGGTACGACAACGGTTTAGGGTGAGCGTACGTGTTAGGGTACGGGTTAGAGATAGCATACGGGATAGGATTAGGTGATGGGTTAGGGTAAGGTTCGGTTAAGGGTTAGGTTTAGGGTTAGGGTTAGGGTTAGGGTTAGGGTTAGGGGACGGGGACGGTTTAGGGTGAGCGTACGTGTTAGAGTACGGTTTAGTGTTATCGTACGGGTTAGGATTAGGGGACAGGTTAGGGTAAGGCTTCGGGTAAGGTTTAGGGTTAGTGTTAGGGTTAGGCCACGGGGACGGTTTAGGGGACAGGTTAGGGTACGACAACAGTTTAGGGTGAGCGTACGTGTTAGGGTACGTGTTAGTGTTAGCGTACGGGTTAGGATTAGGGGACGGGTTAGGGTAAGGCTTCGGGTAAGTTTTAGGGTTAGGGTTAGGGTTAGCGTTAGGGTTATGGGACGGGGACGGTTTAGGGGACAGGTTAGGGTACGACAACTGTTTAGGGTGAGCATACGTGTTAGGGTACGGGTTAGTGATAGCCTACGGGTTAGGATTAGGGGACGGGTTAGTGTAAGGCTTCGGGTAAGGGTTAGGGTTAGGGTTAGGGTTAGGGTTAGGGTTAGGGTTAGGGGACGGGTACGGTTTAGGGGACAGGTTAGGGTACGACAACAGTTTAGGGTGACCGTACGTGTTAGGGTATGGGTTAGTGTTATCGTATGGGTTAGGATTAGGGGACGGGTTAGGGTAAGGCTTCGGGTAAGGGTTAGGGTTAGGGTTAGGGTTAGGGTTAGGGAACGGGGACGGTTTAGGGGACAGGTTAGGGTACGACAACGGTTTAGGATAAGCGTACGTGTTAGTGTAAGGGTTAGAGTTAGCATACGGGTTAGGATTAGGGGACGGGTTAGGGTAAGGCTTCGGGTAAGGTTAGGGTTAGGGTTAGGGTTAGGGTTAGGGTTAGGGGACGGGGACGGTTTAGGGGACAGGTTAGTGTACGAAAATGGTTTAGGGTGAGCGTACGTGTTCGGGTACGGGTTACTGTTAGTGTAAGGGTTAGGATTAGGGGACGGGTTAGGGTAAGGCTTCGGGTAAGGGTTAGGGTTAGGTTTAGGGTTAGTGTTAGGGTTAGGGGATGGGGAAGGTTTAGGGGAGAAGTTAGGGTACGACAACGGTTTAGGGTGAGCGTACGTGTTAGGGTACGGGTTAGTGTTAGCGTACGGGTTAGGATTAGGGGACGGGTTAGTTTAAGGCTTCGGGTAAGGGTTAGGGTTAGGGTCATGGTGAGGGGACGGGGACGGTGTAGGGGACAGGTTAGGGTACGACAACGGTTTAGGGTGAGCGTACGTGTTAGGGTATGGGTTAGTGTTAGCGTTCGGGTTAGGATTAGGTGACGGGTTAGGGTAAGGCTTCGGGTAAGGGTTAGGGTTAGGGTTAGGGTTAGGGTTACAGGACGGGGACGGTTTAGGGCACAGGTTAGGGTACGACAACAGTTTAGGGTGAGCGTACGTGTTAGGGTACGGGTTAGTGTTAGCGTAAGGGTTAGGATTAGGGGACGGTTTACGATAAGGCTTCGGGTAAGGGTTAGGGTTAGGTTTAGGGTTAGGGTTAGGGGATGGGGACGGTTTAGCGGACAGGTTAGGGTACGACAACTGTTTAGTGTGAGTGTACGTGTTAGGGTACGGGTTAGTGTTAGCGTACGGGTTAGGATTAGGGGACGTGTTAGGGTAAGGCTTCGGGTAAGGGTTACGGTTAGGGGTAGGGTTAGGGTTAGGGGACAGGGACGGTTTAGGGGACAGGTTAGGGTACGACAACGGTTTAGGGTGAGCGTACGTTTTAGAGTACGGGTTAGTGTTAGCGTACGTGTTAGGATTAGGGGACGGGTTAGGGTAAGGCTTCGGGTAAGGGTTAGGGTTAGGTTTAGGGTTAGGGTTAGGGTTAGGGGACGGGGACAGTTTAGGCGACGGGTTAGGGTACGACACCGTTTTAGGGTGATCGTACGTGTTAGGGTACGGATTAGTGTTAGCGTACAGGTTAGGATTAGGGGACCGGTTAGGGTAAGGCTTCGGGTAAGGGTTAGGGTTAGGTTTAGGGTTAGGGTTAGGGTTAGGGGATTGGGACGTTTTAAGGGACAGGTTAGGGTACGACAACGGTTTAGGGTGAGCGTACGTGTTAGGGTACGGGTTAGAGTTTGCGTATGGGATAGGATTAGGGGACGGGTTAGGGTAAGTCTTCGGGTAAGGGTTAGGGTTAGGGTTAGGGGACGGGGACGGTTTAGGGGACAGGTTAGGGTACGACAACTGTTTAGGGTGAGCGTACGTGTTAGGGTACGGGTTAGTGTTAGCGTACGTGTAAGGATTAGCGGACGAGTTAGTGTAACGCTTCGGGTAAGAGTTAGGGTTAGGGTTAGGGTGAGGGGACGGGGACGGTTTAGGGGACAGGTTAGGGTACGACAATGGTTTAGTGTGAGCGTACGTGTTAGGGTACGGGTTAGTGTTAGCGTTCGGGTTAGGATTAGGGGACGGGTTAGGGTAAGGCTTCGAGTAAGGGTTAGGGTTCGGGTTAGGGTTAGGGTTAGGGTTACGGGACGGGGACGGTTTAGGGTAGAGGTTAGGGTATGACAACTGTTTAGGGTGAGCGTACGTGTTAGGGTACGGGTTACTGTTAGCGTACGGGTTAGGATTGGGGGACGGTTTAGAATAAGGCTTCGGGTAAGGGTTAGTGTTAGGTTTAGGGTTAGGGTTAGGGGATGGGGACGGTTTAGGGGACAGGTTAGTGTACGACAACGGTTTAGTGTGAGCGTACGTGTTAGGGTACGGTTTAGTGTTAGCGTACGGGTTAGGTTTAGGGGACGGGTTAGGGTAAGGCTTCGGGTAAGGGTTAGGGTTAGGGTTAGGGTTAGGGTTAGGGTACAGGGACGGTTTAGGGGACAGGATAGGGTACGACACCGTTTTAGGGTGAGCGTACGTGTTAGGGTACGGGTTAGAGTTAGCGTACAGTTTAGGATTAAGGGACGGGTTAGGGTAAGGCTTCGGGTAAGGGTTAGGGTTAGGTTTAGGTTTAGGGTTAGGGTTAGGAGATGGGGACGTTTTAGGGGACAGGTTAGGGTACGACAACGGTTTAGGGTGAGCGTACGTGTTAGGGTACAGGTTAGAGTTAGCGTACGGGTTAGGATTAGGGGACGGGTTAGTGTAAGGCTTCGGGTAAGGGTTAGGGTTAGGGTTAGGATTAGGGTTAGGGGACGGGGACGGTTTAGGGGACAGGTTAGTGTACGACAACGGTTTAGGGTGTGCGTATGTGTTAGGGTACGGTTTAGTGTTAGCGTACGGGTTAGGATTAGGGGACGGGTTAGGGTAAGGTTTCGGGTAAGGTTTAGGGTTAGGGTTAGGGTTAGGGGTAGGGTTAGGGGACGGGGACGGTTTAGGGGACAGGTTAGGGTATGACAACGGTTTAGGGTGAGCGTACGTGTTAGGGTACGGGTTAGTGTTAGCGTACGGGTTAGGATTAGGGGACGGGTTAGGGTAAGGCTTCGGGTAAGGTTTATGGTTAGGGTTAGTGTTAGGGTTAGGGGACGGGGACGGTTTAGGGGACAGGTTAGGGTACGTCAATGGTTTAGTGTGAGCGTACGTGTTAGGGTACGGGTTAGTGTTATCTTATGTGTTAGGATTAGGGGACGGGTTAGGGTAAAGCTTCGGGTAAGGGTTAGGGTTAGGGTTAGGGTTAGTGGACAGGGACGGTTTAGGGGACAGATTAGGGTACGACAATGGTTTTGGGTGAGCGTACGTGTTAGTGTACGGGTTAGTGTTAGCGTACGGGTTAGGATTACGGGACGGGTTAGGGTAAGGCTTCAGGTAAGGATTAGGGTTAGGGTTAGGGTTAGGGTTAGGGGACGGGGACGGTTTAGGGGACAGGTTAGTGTACGACAACGCTTTAGGGTGAGCGTACGTGTTAGGCTACGGTTTAGTGTTAGCGTACGGGTAAGGATTTGGCGACGGCTTAGGGTAAGGCTTTGGGTAAGTGTTAGGGTTAGGGTTGGGGTTAGGGTTAGGGGACGGGGACGGTTTAGGGGACAGGTTAGGGTACGTCAACGGTTTAGTGTGAGCGTACTTGTTAGGGTACAGGTTAGTGTTAGCGTACGGGTTAGGATTAGAGGACGGGTTGGGGTAAGGCTTCGGGTAAGGGTCAGGGTTAAGGTTAGGGTTAGGGTTAGAGTTAGGAGACGGGGACGGTTTAGGGGACAGGTTAGTGTACGACAACGGTTTAGGGTGTGCGTATGTGTTAGGGTACGGTTTAGGGTTAGCGTACGGGTTAGGATTAGGGGACGGGTTAGGGTAAGGCTTCGGGTAAGGGTTAGTGTTAGGGTTAGGGTTAGGGTTAGGGGACGGGGACATTTTAGGGGACACGTTCGTGTACAACAACGGTTTAGGGTGAACGTACGTGTTAGGGTACGGGTTAGTGTTAGCGTACGGGTTAGGTTTAGGGGACGGTTTAGGGTAAGGGTTCGGGTAAGTGTTAGGTTTAGGGTTAGGATTAGGGTTAGCGTTACGGAATGGGGATGGTTTAGGGGACAGTTTTGGGTACGACAATGGTTTAGGGTGAGCGTACGTGTTAGGGTACGGGTTAGTGTTAGCGTACGGGTTAGGATTAAGCGACGGGTTAGGGTAAGGCTTCGGGTAAGGGTGATAGTTAGGGTTAGGGTTAGGGTTAGGTTTAGGGGATGGCGACGGTTTAGGGGACAGGTTAGGGTACGACAACTGTTTAGGGTGAGTGTACGTGTTAGGGTACAGTTTAGTTTGAGCGTACGGGTTAGGATTAGGGGACGGGTAAGTGTAAGGCTTCGGGTAAGGGTTAGGGTTACGGTTAGGGTTAGGGTTAGGGGACGGGGATGGTTTAGGGGACTGGTTAGGGTACGACAATGTTTTAGGGTGAACGCACGTGTTAGGATACGGGTTAGAGTTAGCGTATGGGTTAGGATTAGGTGACGGGTTAGGGTAAGGCTTCGGGTAAGTGTTAGGGTTAGCGTTAGGGGACGGGGGCGGGGACGGGGACGGGTAGGAGATAGGTTCTGGTACGATAATGGTTTAGGGTGAGCGTACGTGTTAGGGTACGGGTTAGTGTTAGCGTACGTGTTAGGATTACGGGACGGGTTAGTTTAAGGCTTCGGGTAAGTGTTAGGGTTAGGGTTAGGGTTAGGGTTAGGGATAGGTTTAGGGGACGGGGACGGTTTAGGGGACAGGTTAGGGTACGACAACGGTTTAGGGTGAGCGTACGTGTTAGGGTACGGCTTATTGTTTGCGTACGGGTTAGTATTAGGGGACGGGTTAGGGTAAGGCTTCGGGTAAGGGTTAGGGTTAGGGTTAGTGTTAGGGTTAGGGTTAGGGTTAGGGTTAGGGTTAGGGTTAGGAGACGGGGACGGTTTAGGGGACAGGTTAGTGTACGACAACGGTTTAGGGTGTGCGTACGTGTAAGAGTACGGGTTAGTGTTAGCGTACGGGTTAGGATTAGGGGACGGGTTAGGGTAAGGCTTCGGGTAAGTGTTAGGGTTAGGGTAGGGTTAGGGGACGGGGACGGTTTAGGGGACAGGTTAGGGTACGACAACGGTTTATGGAGAGCGTACGTGTTAGGGTACGGGTTAGTGTTAGCGTACGGGTTAGGATTAGGGGACGAGTTAGGGTAAGGCTTCGGGTAAGTGTTAGGGTTAGGGTTAGGGTTAGGGGATGGGGACGGTTTGGGGGACAGGTTAGGGTACGACAACTGTTTAGGGTGAGCGTACGTGTTAGGGTACGGGTTATTGTTAGCGTACGGGTTAGGATTAGGGGACGGGTTAGGGTAAGGCTTCGGGTAAGTGTTAGGGTTAGGGTTAGGGTTAGGGCACGGGGACGGGGACGGTTTAGGGGACAGGTCAGGGTACGACAACGGTTTAGGGTGAGCGTACGTGTTAGGGTACGGGTTAGTGTTACCGTACGGGTTAGGATTACGGGACGGGTTAGTGTAAGGCTTCAGGTAAGGGTTAGGGTTAGGGTTAGGTTTAGGGTTAGGGTTAGGGGACGGGGACGGTTTAGGGGACATGTTAGGGTACGACAACGGTTTAGGGTGAGCGTACGTGTTAGGGTACGGGTTAGAGATAGCGTACGGGATAGGATTAGGTGATGGGTTAGGGTAAGGTTCGGTTAAGGGTTAGGTTTAGGGTTAGGGTTAGGGTTAGGGTTAGGGTTAGGGGACGGGGACGGTTTAGGGTGAGCGTACGTGTTAGAGTACGGTTTAGTGTTATCGTACGGGTTAGGATTAGGGGACGGGTTAGGGTAAGGCTTCGGGTAAGGTTTAGGGTTAGGGTTAGGGTTAGCGTTAGGGTTATGGGACGGGGACGGTTTAGGGGACAGGTTAGGGTACGACAACTGTTTAGGGTGAGCATACGTGTTAGGGTACGGGTTAGTGATAGCCTACGGGTTAGGATTAGGGGACGGGTTAGTGTAAGGCTTCGGGTAAGGGTTAGGGTTAGGGTTAGGGTTAGGGTTAGGGTTAGGGTTAGGGGACGGGTACGGTTTAGGGGACAGGTTAGGGTACGACAACAGTTTAGGGTGACCGTACGTGTTAGGGTATGGGTTAGTGTTATCGTATGGGTTAGGATTAGGGGACGGGTTAGGGTAAGGCTTCGGGTAAGGGTTAGGGTTAGGGTTAGGGTTAGGGTTAGGGAACGGGGACGGTTTAGGGGACAGGTTAGGGTACGACAACGGTTTAGGATAAGCGTACGTGTTAGTGTAAGGGTTAGAGTTAGCATACGGGTTAGGATTAGGGGACGGGTTAGGGTAAGGCTTCGGGTAAGGTTAGGGTTAGGGTTAGGGTTAGGGTTAGGGTTAGGGGACGGGGACGGTTTAGGGGACAGGTTAGTGTACGAAAATGGTTTAGGGTGAGCGTACGTGTTCGGGTACGGGTTACTGTTAGTGTAAGGTTTAGGATTAGGGGACGGGTTAGGGTAAGGCTTCGGGTAAGGGTTAGGGTTAGGTTTAGGGTTAGTGTTAGGGTTAGGGGATGGGGAAGGTTTAGGGGAGAAGTTAGGGTACGACAACGGTTTAGGGTGAGCGTACGTGTTAGGGTACGGGTTAGTGTTAGCGTACGGTTTAGGATTAGGGGACGGGTTAGTTTAAGGCTTCGGGTAAGGGTTAGGGTTAGGGTCATGGTGAGGGGACGGGGACGGTGTAGGGGACAGGTTAGGGTACGTCAACGGTTTAGGGTGAGCGTACGTGTTAGGGTACGGGTTAGTGTTAGCGTTCGGGTTAGGATTAGGTGACGGGTTAGGGTAAGGCTTCGGGTAAGGGTTAGGGTTAGGGTTAGGGTTAGGGTTACAGGACGGGGACGGTTTAGGGCACAGGTTAGGGTACGACAACAGTTTAGGGTGAGCGTACGTGTTAGGGTACGGGTTAGTGTTAGCGTAAGGGTTAGGATTAGGGGACGGTTTACGATAAGGCTTCGGGTAAGGGTTAGGGTTAGGTTTAGGGTTAGGGTTAGGGGATGGGGACGGTTTAGCGGACAGGTTAGGGTACGACAACTGTTTAGTGTGAGTGTACGTGTTAGGGTACGGGTTAGTGTTAGCGTACGGGTTAGGATTAGGGGACGTGTTAGGGTAAGGCTTCGGGTAAGGGTTACGGTTAGGGTTAGGGTTAGGGTTAGGGGACAGGGACGGTTTAGGGGACAGGTTAGGGTACGACAACGGTTTAGGGTGAGCGTACGTGTTAGAGTACGGGTTAGTGTTAGCGTACGTGTTAGGATTAGGGGACGGGTTAGGGTAAGGTTTCGGGTAAGGGTTAGGGTTAGGTTTAGGGTTAGGGTTAGGGTTAGGGGACGGGGACGGTTTAGGCGACGGGTTAGGGTACGACACCGTTTTAGGGTGATCGTACGTGTTAGGGTACGGATTAGTGTTAGCGTACAGGTTAGGATTAGGGGACCGGTTAGGGTAAGGCTTCGGGTAAGGGTTAGGGTTAGGTTTAGGGTTAGGGTTAGGGTTAGGGGATTGGGACGTTTTAAGGGACAGGTTAGGGTACGACAACGGTTTAGGGTGAGCGTACGTGTTAGGGTACGGGTTAGAGTTTGCGTATGGGATAGGATTTGGGGACGGGTTAGGGTAAGTCTTCGGGTAAGGGTTAGGGTTAGGGTTAGGGGACGGGGACGGTTTAGGGGACAGGTTAGGGTACGACAACTGTTTAGGGTGAGCGTACGTGTTAGGGTACGGGTTAGTGTTAGCGTACGTGTAAGGATTAGCGGACGAGTTAGTGTAAGGCTTCGGGTAAGAGTTAGGGTTAGGGTTAGGGTGAGGGGACGGGGACGGTTTAGGGGACAGGTTAGGGTACGACAATGGTTTAGTGTGAGCGTACGTGTTAGGGTACGGGTTAGTGTTAGCGTTCGGGTTAGGATTAGGGGACGGGTTAGGGTAAGGCTTCGAGTAAGGGTTAGGGTTCGGGTTAGGGTTAGGGTTAGGGTTACGGGACGGGGATGGTTTAGGGTAGAGGTTAGGGTATGACAACTGTTTAGGGTGAGCGTACGTGTTAGGGTACGGGTTACTGTTAGCGTACGGGTTAGGATTGGGGGACGGTTTAGAATAAGGCTTCGGGTAAGGGTTAGTGTTAGGTTTAGGGTTAGGGTTAGGGGATGGGGACGGTTTAGGGGACAGGTTAGTGTACGACAACGGTTTAGTGTGAGCGTACGTGTTAGGGTACGGTTTAGTGTTAGCGTACGGGTTAGGTTTAGGGGACGGGTTAGGGTAAGGCTTCGGGTAAGGGTTAGGGTTAGGGTTAGGGTTAGGGTTAGGGTACAGGGACGGTTTAGGGGACAGGATAGGGTACGACACCGTTTTAGGGTGAGCGTACGTGTTAGGGTACGGGTTAGAGTTAGCGTACAGTTTAGGATTAGGGGACGGGTTAGGGTAAGGCTTCGGGTAAGGGTTAGGGTTAGGTTTAGGTTTAGGGTTAGGGTTAGGAGATGGGGACGTTTTAGGGGACAGGTTAGGGTACGACAACGGTTTAGGGTGAGCGTACGTGTTAGGGTACAGGTTAGAGTTAGCGTACGGGTTAGGATTAGGGGACGGGTTAGTGTAAGGCTTCGGGTAAGGGTTAGGGTTAGGGTTAGGGTTAGGGGTAGGGTTAGGGGACGGGGACGGTTTAGGGGACAGGTTAGGGTATGACAACGGTTTAGGGTGAGCGTACGTGTTAGGGTACGGGTTAGTGTTAGCGTACGGGTTAGGATTAGGGGACGGGTTAGGGTAAGGCTTCGGGTAAGGTTTATGGTTAGGGTTAGTGTTAGGGTTAGGGGACGGGGACGGTTTAGGGGACAGGTTAGGGTACGTCAATGGTTTAGTGTGAGCGTACGTGTTAGGGTACGGGTTAGTGTTATCTTATGTGTTAGGATTAGGGGACGGGTTAGGGTAAAGCTTCGGGTAAGGGTTAGGGTTAGGGTTAGGGTTAGTGGACAGGGACGGTTTAGGGGACAGATTAGGGTACGACAATGGTTTTGGGTGAGCGTAGTGTTAGGGTATGGATTAGTGTTAGCGTTCGGGTAAGGATTACGTGACGGGTTAGGATAAGGCTTCGGTAAGGTTTAGGGTTAGGTTTAGGGTTAGGGTTAGAGGACGGGGACGATTTAGGGGACAGGTTAGGGTACGACAATGGTTTAGGCTGAGCGTTCGTGTTAGGGTATGGGTTAGTGTTAGCGTACGGGTTAGGATTAGGGGATGGGTTAGGGTAAGACTTCGGGTAAGGGTTAGGGTTAGGGTTAGTGTTAGGGTTAGGGTTAGGGGACGGAGACGGTTTAGGGGAAAGCTTAGGGTACGACAAATGTTTAGGGTGAGCGTACGTGTTAGGGTACGGGTTAGTGTTAGCGTACGGGTTAGGATTAGGGGACGGGTTAGGGTAAGGCTTCGGGTAAGGGTTCGGTTTAGGGTTAGGGTTAGGGTTAGGCTTAGGGGACGGTGACGGTTTATGGGACAGGTTAGGGTACGACAACGGTTTAGGGTGAGCGTACGTGCTAGGGTAATGGTTAGTGTTAGCGTACGGGTTAGGATTAGGGGACGGGTTAGGGTAAGGCTTCGGGTAAGGGTTAGGGTTAGGTTTAGCGTTAGGGTTAGGGGACGGGGACGGTTTAGGGGACAGGTTCGGGTACGACAACGGTTTAGTGTGAGTGTACATGTTAGGGTACCGGTTAGTGTTAGCGTACGGGTTAGGATTACGGGACGGGTTAGGGTAAAGCTTCGGGTAAGGGTTAGGGTTAGGGTTAGGGTTAGGGGACGGGGACGGGGACGGTTTAGGGGACAGGTTAGTGTACGACAACGGTTTAGGGTGTGCGTACGTGTTAGGGTACGGGTTATTGTTAGCGTACGGGTTAGGATTAGGGGACGGTTTAGGGTAAGGCTTCGGGTAAGGGTTAGCGTTAGCGTTAGGGGTAGGGTTAGGGGACGGGGACGGGGACGGTTTAGGGGACAGGTTAGGTTACGAAAACGGTTTAGGGTGAGCGTACGTGTTAGTGTACGGGTTAGTGTTAGCGTACGGGTTAGGATTACGGGACGGGTTAGGGTAAGGCTTCAGGTAAGGATTAGGGTTAGGGTTAGGGTTAGGGTTAGGGGACGGGGACGGTTTAGGGGACAGGTTAGTGTACGACAACGCTTTAGGGTGAGCGTACGTGTTAGGCTACGGTTTAGTGTTAGCGTACGGGTAAGGATTTGGCGACGGCTTAGGGTAAGGCTTTGGGTAAGTGTTAGGGTTAGGGTTGGGGTTAGGGTTAGGGGACGGGGACGGTTTAGGGGACAGGTTAGGGTACGTCAACGGTTTAGTGTGAGCGTACTTGTTAGGGTACGGGTTAGTGTTAGCGTACGGGTTAGGATTAGAGGACGGGTTGGGGTAAGGCTTCGGGTAAGGGTCAGGGTTAAGGTTAGGGTTAGGGTTAGAGTTAGGAGACGGGGACGGTTTAGGGGACAGGTTAGTGTACGACAACGGTTTAGGGTGTGCGTATGTGTTAGGGTACGGTTTAGTGTAAGCGTACGGGTTAGGATTAGGGGACGGGTTAGGGTAAGGCTTCGGGTAAGGGTTAGTGTTAGGGTTAGGGTTAGGGTTAGGGGACGGGGACATTTTAGGGGACAGGTTAGGGTAGGACAACGGTTTAGGTTGAGCGTACGTGTTAGGGTACGGGTTAGTGTTAGCGTACGGTTTAGGATTAGGGGACCAGTTAGGGTAAGGCTTCGGGTAAAGGTTAGGGTTGGGGTTAGGGTTAGGGTTAGGGGACGGGGACGGTTTAGGGGACAGGTTAGGGTAGGACAACGGTTTAGGGTGAGCATACGTGTTAGGGTACGGGTTAGTGTTAGCCACGGTTTAGGATTAGGGGACGGGTTAGGGTAAGGCTTCGGGTAAGGTTTAGGGTTAGGGTTAGGGATAGGGTTAGGGGACGGGGACGGGGACGGTTTAGGGGACAGGTTAGTGTACGACAATGGTTTAGGGTGAGTGTACGTGTTAGGGTACGTGTTAGTGTTAGCGTACGGGTTAGGCTTATGGGACGGGTTAGGGTAAGGCTTCGGGTAAGGGTTAGGGTTAGGGTTAGGGTTAGGGTACGGGGACGGTTTAGGGGACAGGTTAGCGTACGACAACTGTTTAGGGTGAGTGTAAGTGTTAGGGTACGGGTTAGTGTTAGCGTACGGGTTAGGATTACGGAACGGGTTAGGGTAAGGCTTCAGGTAAGGGTTAGGGTTAGGGTTAGGGTTAGTGTTAGGGTTAGGGGACGGGGACGGTTTAGGGGACAGGTTAGGGTACAACTAAGGTTTAGGCTGAGTGTACGTGTTAGGGTACGGGTTAGTGTTAGCGTACGGTTTAGGATTAAAGGACGGGTGAGTGTAAGGCTTCGGGTAAAGGTTAGGGTTATGGTTAGGTTTAAGGTTAGGGTTAGGGAATGGGGATGGTATAGGGGACAGGTTAGGGTACGACAACGGTTTAGGGTGAGCGTACGTGTTAGGGTACGGGTTAGAGTTAGCATACGGGTTAGGATTAGGGGACGGGTTAGGGTAAGGCTTCGGGTAAGTGTTAGGGTTAGGGTTAGGGTTAGGGTTAGGGTTACGGTTAGGGGACGGGGACGGTTTATGGGACAGGTTAGTGTACGACAACGGTTTTGGGTGAGCGTACGTGTTAGGGTATGGATTAGTGTTAGCGTTCGGGTAAGGATTAGGGGACGGGTTAGGGTAAGGCTTCGGGTAAGGGTTAGGGTTAGGGTTAGGGTTAGGGATAGGGGACGGGGATGGTTTAGGGTACAGGTTAGGGTACGACAATGGTTTAGGGTGAGCGTACGTGTTAGGGTACGGGTTAGGGTTAGCGTACGGTTTAGGATTAGGGGATGGGTTAGTGTAAGGTTTCGGGTAAGGGTTAGGGTTAGGGTTAGGGTTAGTGTTAGGTGATGGGGACGGTTTAGGGGACAGGTTAGGGTACGACAACGGTTTAGGGTGAGCATACGTGTTAGGGTACTGGTTAGTGTTAGCGTACGGGTTAGGAATAGGGGACGGGTTAGGGTAAGGCTTCGGGTAAGGGTTAGGGTTAGGGTTAGGGTTAGGGGACGGGGATGGTTGAGGGGACAGATTAGGGTACGACAACGGTTTAGGGTGAGCGTACGTATTAGGGTACTGGTTATGGTTAGCGTACGAGTTAGGATTAGGGGACAGGTTAGAGTAAGGCTTCGGGTAAGGGTTAGGTTTAGGGTTAGGGTTACGGTTACGGTTAGGAGAGAGGGACGGTTTAGGGGACAGGTTAGGGTACGACAACGGTTTAAAGTGAGCGTACGTGTTAGTGTACAGGTTACTGTTAGCGTACGGGTTAGGTTAAGGCTTCGGTAAGGGTTAGGGTTAGGTTTAGGGTTAGGGTTAGGGTTAGGGGATGGGGACGATTTAAGGGAGAGGTTAGGGTACGACAACGGTTTAGGGTGAGCGTAAGTGTCAGGGTACGGGTTCGTGTTAGCGTACGATTTAGGATTAGGGGACGGGTTAGTGTAAGGCTTTGGGTAAGGGTTAGGGTTAGGGTTAGTGTTAGTGTTAGGGTTAGGGGACGGGGACGGTTTAGGGGACAGGTTAGGGTACGACAAATGTTTAGGGTGAGCGTACGTGTTAGGGTATGGGTTAGTGTTAGCGTACGGGTTAGGATTAGGGGACGGGTTAGGGTAAGGCTTCGGGTAAGGGTTCGGGTTAGGGTTAGGGTTAGGGGACGGGGACGGTATATGGGACAGGTTCGGGTACGACAACGGTTTAGGGTGAGCGTACGTGTTAGGGTATGGATTAGTGTTAGCGTTCGGTTAAGGATTAGGGGACGGGTTAGGGTAAGGCTTTGGGTAAGGGTTCGGGTTAGGGTTAGGGTTAGGGTTAGTGTTAGGGTTAGGGGACGGGGACGGTTTAGGGGACAGGTTAGGGTACGACAACGGTTTAGGGTGAGCGTACGTGTTAGGGTGCGGTTTAGTGTTAGCGTACGGGTTAGGATTAGGGGACGAGTTAGGGTAAGGCTTCGGGTAAGCGTTAAGGTTAGGGTTATGGTTAGGGTTAGGGTTAGGGGACGGGGACGGTTTAGGGGACATGTTAGGGTACGACAACGGTTTATGGTGAGCGTACGTGTTAGGCTACGGTTTAGTGTTAGCGTACGGGTTAGGATTAGGGGACGGGTTATGGTAAGGTTTAGGGTTAGGGTTAGGGTTAGTGTTAGGGGACGGTGACCGTTTAGGGGACACGTTAGAGTACGACAACGGTTTATGGTGAGCGTACGTGTTAGGCTACGGGTTATTGTTAGCGTATGTGTTAGGATTAGGGGACGGGTTAGGATAAGGCTTCGGGTAAGGGTTAGGTTGAGGTTTAGGGTTAGGGGACGGGGACGGTTTAGGGGACAGGTTAGGGTACGACAACGGTTTAGGGAGAGCGTACGTGTTAGGCTACGGGTTAATGTTAGCGTACGGGTTAGGAGTAGGGGACGGGTTAGGGTAAGGCTTCGGGTAAGGGTTAGGGTTAGGGTTAGGGTTAGGGTTAGTGTTAGGGTATGGGGACGGTTTAAGGGAGAGGTTAGGGTACGACAACGGTTTAGGGTGAGCGTAAGTGTTAGGGTACGTGTTAGCGTACGCTTTAGGATTAGGGGACGGTTTAGGGTAAGGCTTTGGGTAAGGGTTAGGGTTAGGGTTAGTGTTAGGGTTAGGGGACGGGGACGGTTTAGGGGACAGGTTAGGGTACGACAAATGTTTAGGGAGAGCGTACGTGTTAGGGTACGGGTTAGTGTTAGCGTACGGGTTAGGATTAGGGGACGGGTGAGGGTAAGGCTTCGGATAAGGGTTCGGTTAGGGTTAGGGTTAGGGTTAGGGTTAGGGGACGGTGACGGTTTAGGGGACAGGTTAGGGTACGACAACGGTTTAGGGTGAGCGTACGTTTTAGGGTACTGGTTAGTGTTAGCGTACGGGTTAGGAATAGGGGACGGGTTAGTGTAAGGCTTCGGGTAAGTGTTAGGGTTAGGGTTAGGGTTAGGGGACGGGGACGGTTTAGGGGACAGGTCCGGGAACGACAACGGTTTAGGGTGAGCGTACGTGTTAGGGTACGGGTTAGTGTTAGCGTACGGGTTAGGTTTAGGGCACGGTTTAGGGTAAGGCTTCGGATAAGGTTTAGGTTTAGGGTTAGGATTAGGGTTAGTGTTAGGGGACGGAGATGGTTTAGGGGACAGGTTATGGTACGACAACGGTTTAGGGTGAGCGTACGTGTTAGGGTACGGGTTAGTGTTAGCGTACGGGTTAGGAGTAAGGGATGCGTTAGGTTAAGGCTTCAGGTAAGGGTTAGAGTTAGTGTTAGGGTTAGGGTTAGTGTTAGGGGATGGCGATGGTTTAGGGGACAGGTTAGGGTACGACAACGGTTTAGGTTGAGCGTACGTATTAGGGTACGGGTTATTATTAGCGTACGGGTTAGGAATAGGGGACGGGTTAGTGTAAGGCTTCAGGTAAGGGTTAGCGTTAGGGTTAGGTTTAGGGTTAGGGTTAGGGGACGAGGACGGTTTAGGGGACATGTTAGGGTAAGACAACGGTTTAGGGTGAGCGTACGTGTTAGGGTACGGGTTAGTGTTAGCGTACGGGTTAGGATTACGGGACGAGTTGGCGTAAGGCTTCAGGTAAGGATTAGGGTCAGGGTTAGCGTTAGGGTTAGTGTTAGGGGACGGGGACGGTTTAGGGGATAGGTTAGGGGACGACAACGGTTTAGGGTGAGCGTACGTGTTAGGCTACGGGTTAGTGTTAGCGTACGGGTTAGGTTTAGGGTACGGGTTAGGTTAAGGCTTCGGGTAAGGGTTAGGGTTAGGGTTAGGGTTAGGGTTAGGGGATGGGGACGGTTTAGGGGACAGGTTAGGGTACGACAACGGTTTAGGGTGAGCGTACGTGTTAGGGTACTGGTTATGGGTAGCGTACGGGTTAGGATTAAGGGACGGGTTAGAGTAAGGCTTCGGGTAAGGGTTAGGGTTAGGGTTAAGGTTAGGGGACGGGGACGGTTTAGGGGACAGGTTAGTGTAAGACAACGGTTTAGGGTGAGCATACGTGTTAGGGTATGGGTTAGTGTTAGCGTACGCGTTAGGATTACGGGACGGGTTAGGGTAAGGCTTCAGGTAAGTGTTAGGGTTAGGGTTAGGGTTAGGTTTAGTGTTAAGTTTAGGGGACGGGGACGGTTTAGGGGACAGGTTATGGTACGAGAAAGGTTTAGGCTGAGCGTACGTGTTAGGGTACAGGTTAGTGTTAGCGTACGGGTTAGGATTAGGGGACGGGTTAGGGTAAGGCTTCGGGTAAGGGTTCGGGTTAGGGTTAGGTTTAGGGTTAGAGATAGGTTTAGGGGATGGTGACGGTTTAGGGGACAGGTTAGGGTACGACAACGTTTTAGGGTGAGCGTACGTGTTAGGGTACGGGTTAGTGTTAGCGTACGGGTTAGGATTAGGGGACGGGTGAGTGTAAGGCTTCGGGTAAGGGTTAGGGTTATGGTTAGTGTTAGGGAATGGGGACGGTTTAGGGGACAGGGTAGGGTACGACAACGGTTTATGGTGAGCGTAAGTGTTAGGGTACGGGTTCGTGTTAGCGTACGATTTAGGATTAGGTGACGGGTTAGGGTAAGGCTTTGGGTAAGGGTTAGGGTTAGGGTTAGTGTTAGGGTTAGGGGACGGGGAGGGTTTAGGGGAGAGGTTAGGGTACGACAAATGTTTAGGGTGAGCGTACGTGTTAGGGTACGGGTTAGTGTTAGCGTACGGGTTAGGATTAGGGGACGGGTAAGGGTAAGGCTTCGGGTAAGGGTTCGGGTTAGTGTTAGGGTTAGGGTTAGGGTTAGGGGACGGTGACAGTTTAGGGGACAGGTTAGGGTACGAAAACGGTTTAGGGTGAGCGTACATGTTAGGGTACTGGTAAGTGTTAGCGTATGGGTTAGGAATAGGGGACGGGTTAGTGTAAGGCTTCAGATAAGTGTTAGGGTTAGGGTTAGGGTTAGGGTTAATGTTAGGGGACGGGGACGGTTTAGGGGACAGGTTAGGATACGACAACGGTTTAGGGTAAGCGTACGTGTTAGGGTACAGGTTATTGTTAGTGTACGGGTTAGGATTAGGGGACGGGTTACGGTAAGGCTTCGGGTAAGGGTTAGGGTTAGGGTTAGGGTTAGGGTTAGTGTTAGGGGACGGGGAAGCTTTAGGGGACAGGTTAGGGTACGACAACGGTTTAGGGTGAGCGTACGTGTTAGGGTACGGTTTAGTGTTAGCGTACGGGTTAGGATTAGGGGATGGGTTAGGGTAAGGCTTCGGGTAAGGGTTAGGTTTAGGGTTAGGGTTAGGGGACGGGGACGGTTTAGCGGACAGGTTAGGGTACGACAACGGTTTAGGGTGAGCGTACGTGTTAGGGTACGGGTTAGTGTGAGCTTACGGGTTAGGATTAGGGGACGGGTTAGGGTAAGGCTTCGGGTAAGTGTTAGGGTTAGGGTTAGGGTTAGGGTTAGGGGACGGGGACGGTTCAGGGGACAGGTTAGGGTACGACAACGGTTTAGGGTGAGCATACGTGTTAGGGAACTGGTTAGTGTTAGCCTACGTGTTAGGATTAGTGGACGTGTTAGGGTAAGGCTTCGGGTAAGGGTTAGGTTTAGGGTTAGGTTTAGGGTTAGCGGACGGGGACGGGGACGGTTTAGGGGACAGGTTAGTGTACGACAACGGTTTAGGGTGAGCGTACGTGTTAGGGTATGGGTTAGTGTTAGCGTACGGGTTAGGATTAGGGGACGGGTTAGTGTAAGGCTTCGGGTAAGGGTTAGGATTAGGGTTAGGGTTAGGGTTAGGGTTAGGGTTAGGGTTAGGGGATGCGGACAGTTTAGGGGAGAGGTTAGGGTACGTCAACGGTTTAGGGTGAGCGTACGTGTTAGGGTACGGGTTAGTGTTAGCGTATGTTTTAGGATTAGGGGACGGGTTAGGGTAAAGCTTTGGTTAAGGGTTAGGGTTAGGGTTAGTGTTAGGGATAGGGGACGGGGACGGTTTAGGGGACAGGTTAGGGTACGACAAATGTTGAGGGGGAGCATACGTGTTAGGGTACGGGTTAGTGTTAGCGTACGGGTTAGGATTAGGGGACGGGTTAGGGTAAGGCTTCGGGTAAGGGATAGGGTTAGGGTTAGGGTTAGGGGACGGGGACGGTTTAGGGGACAGGTTAGGGTTCGACAACGGTTTAGGGTGAGCGTACGTGTTAGAGTACAGGTTAGTGTTAGCGTACGGATTAGGATTAGGGGACGGGTTAGGGTAAGGCTTCGGGTAAGTGTTAGGGTTAGGGTTAGGGTTAGGGTTAGGGGACGGGGACGGTTTAGGGGACAGGTTAGGTTACGAAAACGGTTTAGGGTGAGCATACGTTTTAGGGTATGGGTTAGTGTTAGCCAACGGGTTAGGATTAGGGGACGGGTTAGGGTAAGGCTTCGGGTAAGGGTTAGGTTTAGGGTTAGGGTTAGGGGACGGGGACGGGGACGGGTACGGTTTAGGGGACAGGTTAGGGTACGACAATTGTTTAGGGTGAGTGTACGTGTTAGGGTAGGGGTTAGTGTTAGCGTACGGGTTAGGATTACTTGACGGGTTAGGGTAAGGCTTCGGGTAAGGGTTAGGGTTAGGGTTAGGGTTAGGCTTAGTGTTAGGGGACGGGGATGGTTTAGGGGACAGGTTAGGATACGACAACGGTTTAGGGTGAGCGTACGTGTTAGGGGACAGGTTATTGTTAGTGTACGGTTTAGGATTAGGGGACGGGTTACGGTAAGGCTTCGGGTAAGGGTTAGGGTTAGGGTTAGGGTTAGTGTTAGGGGACGGGGAAGGTTTAGGGGACAGGTTAGTGTACGACAACGGTTTAGGGTGAGCGTACGTGTTAGGGTACGGTTTAGTGTTAGCGTACGGGTTAGGATTAGGGGATGGGTTAGGGTAAGGCTTTGGGTAAGGGTTAGGTTTAGGGTTAGGGTTAGGGGACGGGGACGGTTTAGGGGACAGGTCCGGGAACGACAACGGTTTAGGGTGAGCGTACGTGTTAGGGTACGGTTTAGTGTTAGCGTACGGGTTAGGATTAGGGGACGGGTTAGTGTAAGGCTTCGGGTAAGGGTTAGGGTTAGGGTTACGGTTAGGTTTAGGGGACGGGGACGGTTTAGGGGACAGGTTAGCGTACGACAACGGTTTAGGGTGAGCGTACGCGTTAGGGTACGAGTTAGTGTTAGCGTATGTGTTAGTATTACGGGACGAGTAAGCGTAAGGCTTCAGGTAAGGATTACGGTTAGGGTTAGGGTTAGGGGACGGGGACGGTTTAGGGGACAGGTTAGTGTACGACAACGGTTTTGGGTGAGTGTACGTGTTAGGGTACAGGTTAGTGTTAGCGTACGGGTTAGGTTTACGGGACGGGTTAGGGTAAGGCTTCGGGTAAGGGTTAGGTTTAGCGTTAGGGTTAGGGTTAGTGTTAGGGGACGGGGACGGTTTAGGGGACAGGTTAGGATACGACAACGTTTTAGGGTGAGCGTACGTGTTAGGGTACAGGTTATTGTTAGTGTACGGGTTAGGATTAGGGGACGGGTTACGGTAAGGCTTCGGGTAAGGGTTAGGGATAGGGTTAGAGTTAGGGATAGTGTTAGGGGACGGGGAAGTTTTAGGGGACAGATTAGGGTACGACAACGGTTTAGGGTGAGCGTACTTGTTAGGGTACGGGTTAGTGTTAGCGTACGGGTTAGGATTAGAGGACGGGTTAGTGTAAGGCTTCGGGTAAGGGTCAGGTCTAGTGTTAGGGTTAGGGTTAGAGTTAGGAGACGGGGACGGTTTAGGGGACAGGTTAGTGTACGACAACGGTTTAGGGTGTGCGTATGTGTTAGGGTACGGTTTAGTGTTAGCGTACGTATTAGGATTAGGGGACGGGTTACTGTAAGGCTTCGGGTAAGGGTTAGGGTTAGGGGACGGGGACGGTTTAGGGGACAGGTTAGTGTACGACAACGGTTTAGGGTGAGCGTACGTGTTAGGGTAAGGATTAGGGTTAGCGTACGGGTTAGGATTAGGGGACGTGTTAGGGTAAGGCTTCGGGTAAGGGTTAGGGTTAGGGTTAGGGTTAGGGGACGGGGACGGTTTAGGGGACAGGTTAGGGTACGGCAACGTTTGAGGGTGATCCTACGTGTTAGGGTACGTGTTAGTGTTAGAGTACAGGTTAGGATTAGGGGACGGGTTAGGGTAAGGCTTCGGGTAAGGGTTAGGGTTAGGGTTACGGTTAGGTTTAGGGGACGGGGACGGTTTAGGGGACAGGTTAGGGTAGGACAATGGTTTAGGGTGAGCATACGTGTTAGGGTATGGGTTAGTGTTAGCCTACGGGTTAGGATTAGGGGACGGGTTAGGGCAAGGCTTCGGGTAAGGGTTAGGGTTAGGGTTAGGGATAGGGTTAGGGGACGGGGACGGGGACGGTTTAGGGGACAGGTTAGTGTACGACAACGGTTTAGGGTGAGCGTACGTGTTAGGCTACGGTTTAGTGTTAGTGTACGGGTTAGGATTAGGGGACGGGTTAGGGTAAGGCTTCGGGTAAGGGTTAGGGTTAGGCTTAGGGTTAGGGTTAGGGGACGGGGACGGTTTAGGGGACAGGTTAGGGTACGACAAATGTTTAGGGTGAGTGTACGTGTTAGGGTATGTGTTAGTGTTAGCATACGGTTTAGGATTACGGGACGGGTTAGGGTAAGGCTTCAAGTAAGGGTTAGGGTTAGGGTTAGGGTTAGGGTTAGTGTTAGGGTTAGGGGACGGGGACGGTTTAGGGGACAGGTTAGGATACAACAAAGGTTTAGGCTGAGCGTACATGTTAGGGTACGGGTTAGTGTTAGCGTACGGGTTAGGATTAGGGGACGGGTTAGGGTAAGGCTTCGGGTAAGTGTTAGGGTTAGGTTTAGGGTTAGGGTTAGTGTTAGGGGATGGGGACGGTTTAAGGGAGAGGTTAGGGTACGACAACGGTTTAGGGTGAGCGTACGTGTTAGGTTACGGGTTCGTGTTAGCGTACGATTTAGGATTAGGGGACGGGTTAGGGTAAGGCTTTGGGTAAGGGTTAGGGTTAGGGTTAGTGTTAAGGTTAGGGGACGGGGAGGGTTTATGGGACAGGTTAGGGTACGACAAATATTTAGGGTGAGCGTACTTGTTACAGTACGGGTTAGTGTTCGCGTACGGGTTAGGATTAGGGGACGCGTAAGGGTAAGGCTTCGGGTAAGGGTTCGGGTTAGTGTTAGGGTGAGGGTTAGGGTTAGGGGATGGTGAAGGTTTAGGGGACAGGTTAGGGTGCGACAACGGTTTAGGGTGAGCGTACGGGTTAGGGTACAGGTTATTGTTAGTGTACGGGTTAGGATTAGGGGACGGGTTACGGTAAGGCTTCGGGTAAGGGTTAGGGTTAGGGTTAGAGTTAGGGAGAGTGTTAGGGGACGGGGAAGGTTTAGGGGACAGGTTAGGGTACGACAACGGTTTAGAGTGAGCGTACGTGTTAGGGTACGGTTTAGTGTTAGCGTACGGGTTAGGATTAGGGGATGGGTTAGTGTAAGGCTTCGGGTAAGGGTTAGGTTTAGGGTTAGGGGACTGGGACGGTTTAGGGGACAGGTTAGGGTACGACAATGGTTTAGGGTGAGCATACGTGTTATGGTACGGGTTAGTGTTAGCCTACGGGTTAGGATTAGTGGAAGTGTTAGGGTAAGGCTTCGGGTAAGGGTTAGGGTTAGGGTTAGGTTTAGGGTTAGGGGACGGGGACGGGGACGGTTTAGGGGACAGGTTAGTGTACGACAACGGTTTAGGGTGAGTGTACGTGTTAGGGTACGGGTTATTGTTAGTGTACGGGTTAGGATTAGGGGACGGCTTAGGGTAAGGCTTCGGGTAAGGTTTAGGGTTAGGGTTAGGGTTAGGGTTAAGGTTAGGGGACGGGGACGCTTTAGGGGACAGGTTAGGGTACGACAACGGTTTAGGATGAGCGTACGTGTTAGGGTACCCGTTAGAGTTAGCATACGGGTTAGGATTAGGGGACGGGTTAGGGTAAGGCTTTTGGTAAGGGTTAGGGTTAGGGTTAGGGTTAGGGTTAGGGTTAGGGTTAGGGGATGGGGACGGTTTAGGGGAGAGGTTAGGGTACGTCAACAGTTTAGGGTGAGCGTACGTGTTAGGGTACGGTTTAGTGTTAGCGTATGGTTTAGGATTAGGGGACGGGTTAGGGTAAGGCTTTGGTTAAGGGTTAGGGTTAGGGTTAGGGTTAGTGTTAGGGTTAGGGGACGGGGACGGTTTAGGGGACAGGTTAGGGTACGACAAATGTTTAGGGTGAGCATACGTGTTAGAGTACAGGTTAGTGTTAGCGTACGGGTTAGAATTATGGGACGGGTTAGGGTAAGCCTTCGGGTAAGGGTTAGGTTTAGGGTTAGGGTTAGGGGACGGGGACGGTTTAGGGGACAGGTTAGGGTACGACAACGGTTTAGGGTGAGCATAAGTGTTAGGGTATGGGTTAGTGTTAGCCTACAGTTTAGGATTAGGGGACGGGTTAGGGTAAGGCTTCGGGTAAGGGTTAGGGTTAGGGTTAGGGTTAGGGTTAAGGGACGGGGACGGGCACGGTTTAGAGGACAGGTTAGTGTACGACAACGGTTTAGGGTGAGCGTACGTTGTAGGGTATGGGTTAGTGTTAGCGTACAGGTTCGGATTAGGGGACGGGTTAGGGTAAGGCTTCGGGTAAGGTTAAGGTTTAGGGTTAGGGTTAGGGTTAGGGTTAGGGGAAGGGTACGGTTTAGGGGACAGGTTAGGGTACGACAACGGTTGTGGTGAGCGTACGTGTTAGGGAACGGGTTAGTGTTAGCGTATGGGTTAGGATTAAGTGACGGGTTAGGTTAAGGCTACAGGTAAGGGTTAGGGTTACGGTTAGGGTTAGGGTTAGGGTTAGGGGACGGCGACGGTTTAGGGGACAGGGGAGGGTACGACAACTGTTTAGGGTGAGTGTACGTGTTAGGGTAGGGGTTAGTGTTAGCATACGGGTTAGGATTACAGGACGGGTTAGGGTAAGGCTTCGGGTAAGGGTTAGGGTTAGGGTTAGGGTTAGGGTTAGTGTTAGGGGACGGGGACGGTTTAGGGGACAGGTTAGGATACGACAACGGTTTAGGGTGAGCGTACGTGTTAGGGTATGGGTTAGAGTTAGCATACGTGTTAGGATTAGGGGACGGGTTAGTGTAATGCTTCGGGTAAGGGTTAGGGTTAGGGGACGGGGAACGTTTAGGGGACAGGTTAGGGTACGACAACGGTTTAGGGTGAGCGTACGTGTTAGTGTATGGATTAGTGTTAACGTTCGGGTAAGGATTAGGGGACGGGTTAGGGTAAGGCTTCAGGTAAGGGTTCGGGTTAGGGTTAGGGGACGGGGAACGTTTAGGGGACAGGTTAGGGTACGACAACGGTTTAGGGTGAGCGTACGTGTTAGGGTACGGTTTAGTGTTAGCGTACGGGTTAGGATTAGGGGACGGGTTAGGGTAACGCTTCGGGTAAGCGTTAAGTTTAGGGTTAGGGTTAGGGTTACGGGATGGGGACGGTTTAGGGGACATGTTAGGGTACGACAACGGTTTATGGTGAGCGTACGTGTTAGGCTACGGGTTAGTGTTAGCGTACGGGTTAGGTTTAGGGGACGGGTTAGGGTAAGGCTTAGGGTAAGGGTTAGGGTTAGGGTTAGGGTTAGGGGACGGGCACGGTTTAGGGGACAGGTTAGGGTACGACAACGGTTTAGGGTGAGCGTACGTGTTAGGGTACGAAATAGTGTAAGCATACGTGTTAGTATTAGGGGACAGGTTAGGGTAAGGCTTCGGGTAAGGTTTAGGGTTAGGGTTAGGTTTAGGGGACGGGGACGGTTTAGGGGACAGGTTAGGGTACGACAACGGTTTAGGGTGAGCGTACGTGTTAGTGTACGGGTTAGTGTTAGCGTACGGTTTAGGATTAGGGGACGGGTTAGGGTAAGGCTTTGGGTAAGGGTTAGGGTTAGGGTTAGGGTTAGGGTTAGGGTTAGGGAACGGGGACGGTTTAGGGGACAGGTTAGGGTACGACATCGGTTTAGCGTGTGCGTACGTGTTAGGGTACGGGTTAGACTTAGCATACGGGTTAGGATTAGGGGACGGGTTAGGGTAATGCTTCGGGTAAGGGTTAGGGTTAGGGTTAGGGTTAGGGTTAGGGGACGGGGATGGTTTAGGGGACAGTTTAGGGCACGACAACGGTTTTGGGTGAGCGTACGTGTTAGGGTATGGATTAGTGTTAGCGTTCGGGTAAGGATTAGGGGACGGGTTAGTGTAAGGCTTCGGGTAAGGGTTCGGGTTAGGGTTAGGTTTAGGGTTAAGGTTAGGGGACGGTGACGGTTTAGGGGCAGGTTAGGGTACGACAACGGTTTAGGGTGAGCGTACGTGTTAGGCTACGGGTTACTGTTAGCCTACGTGTTAGGATTAGGGGACGGGTTAGGGTAAGGCTTCGGGTAAGGGTTAGGTTGAGGTTTAGGGTTAGGGGACGGGGACGGTTTAGGGGACAGGTTAGCGTACGAGAACGGTTTAGGGTGAGCGTACGTGTTAGGGTACGAGTTAGTGTTAGCGTATGTGTTAGTATTACGGGACGAGTTAGCGTAAGGCTTCAGGTAAGGATTATGGTTAGGGTTAGGGTTAGGGGACGGGGACGGTTTAGGGGACAGGTTAGGGTACGACAACGGTTTAGGGTGAGCGTACGTGTTAGGCTACGGGTTAATGTTAGCGTACGGGTTAGGAGTAGGGGACGGGTTAGGGTAAGGCTTCGGGTAAGGGTTAGGATTAGGGTTAGGGTTAGGGTTAGGGTTAGGGGACGGTTTAGGGGACAGGTTAGGGTACGACAACGGTTTAGCATGAGCGTACGTGTTAGGGTACAGGTTATGGTGAGTGTACGGGTTAGGATTAGGGGACGGGTTAGGGTAAGGCTTCGGGTAAGGGTTAGGGTTAGGGTTAGGGTTAGGTTTAGGGTTAGGGTTAGGAGACGGGGACGGTTTAGGGGACAGGTTAGTGTACGATAACGGTTTAGGGTGAGCGTACGTGTTAGGGTATGGGTTAGTGTTAGCGTACGGGTTAGGCTTATGGGACGGGTTAGGGTAAGGCTTCGGGTAAGGGATAGGGTTAGGGTTAGGGTTAGGATTAGGGTTAGGGGACGGTTTAGGGAACAGGTTAGAATACGACAACTGTTTAGGGTGAGCGTACGTGTTAGGGTATGGGTTAGTGTTAGCGTACGGATTAGGCTTAAGGGACGGGTTACGGTAAGGCTATAGGTAAGGGTTAGGGTTAGGGTTAGGGTTAGGGATAGGGGACGGGGATGGTTTAGGGTACAGGTTAGGGTACGACAATGGTTTAGGGTGAGCGTACGTGTTAGGGTACGGGTTAGTGTTAGCGTACGTGTTAGGATTAGAGAACGGGTTAGGGTAAGGATTCGGGTAAGGTTTAGGGTTAGGGTTAGGTTTAGGAGACGGGGAAGGTTTAGGGGACAGGTTAGTGTACGACAACGGTTTAGGGTGAGCGTATATGTTAGGGTACGGTTTAGTGTTAGTGTACGGGTTAGGATTAGGGGACGGGTTACGGTAAGGCTTCTGTTAAGGGTTAGGTTTAGGGTTAGGGTTAGGGTTAGGGTTAGGGGACGGGGACGGTTTAGGGGACAGGTTAGGGTACGAAGAAGTTTTAGGGTGAGCATACGTGTTAGGGTACGGTTTATTGTTAGCGTACGGGTTAGGATTAGGGGACGGGATATGGTAAGGCTTTGGGTAAGGGCTAGCGTTAGGGTTAGGGTTAGGGTTAGGGGACGGGTATGGTTTAGGGGACAGTTTAGGGTACGACAACGGTTTATGGTGAGCGTACGTGTTAGGGTACGTGTTAGTGTTATCATATGGTTTAGGATTAGGGGACGGGTTAGGGTAAGGCTTCGGGTAAGGGTTAGGTTTAAGGTTAGGGTTAGGGTTAGGGGACGGAGACGGTTTAGGGGACAGGTTAGGGTACGACAACGGTTTACGGTGAGCGTACGTGTTAGTGTATGGGTTAGTTTTAGCGTACGGGTTAGGATTAGGGGACGGGTTAGTGAGAGGCTTCGGGTAAGGGTTAGGGTTAGGTTTAGGGTTAGGGTTAGGGTTAGGGAAAGGGGACGGTTTAGGGGACAGGTTCGGGTACGACAACGGTTTAGGGTGAGCGTACGTGTTAGGGTATGGGTTAGAGTTAGCATACGGGTTAGGATTGGGGGACGGGTTAGTGTAATGTTTTGGGTAAGGGTTAGGGTTAGGGTTAGGGTTAGGGTTAGGGTTAGGATTAGGGGACGGGGACGTTTTAGGGGACAGGTTAGGGCACGACAACGGTTTTGGGTGAGCGTACGTGTTAGGGTATGGATTAGTGTTAGCGTTCGGGTAAGGATTAGGGGACGGGTTAGGGTAAGGCTTCGGGTAAGGGTTCGGGTTAGGGTTAGGGTTAGGGGACGGGGACGGGGACGGTTTAAGGGACAGGTTAGGGTACGACAACTGTTTAGGGTGAGCGTACGTTTTAGGGTACGGTTTAGTGTTAGCGTACGGGTTAGGATTAGGGGACGGGTTAGGGTAAGGCTTCGGGTAAGCGTTAAGGTTAGGGTTAGGGTTAGGGTTAGGGTTAGGGGACGGGGACGGTTTAGGGGCCATGTTAGGGTACGACAACTGTTTATGGTGAGCGTACATGTTAGGCTACGGGTTAGTGTTAGCGTACGGGTTAGGATTAGGGGACGGGTTAGGGTAAGGCTTCGGGTAAGGGTTAGGGTTAGGGTTAGGGTTAGGGGACGGGGACGGTTTAGGGGACAGGTTAGCGTACGAGAACGTTTTAGGGTGAGCGTACGTGTTAGGGTACGAGTTAGTGTTAGCGTATGTGTTAGTATTACGGGACGAGTTAGCGTATGGCTTCAGGTAAGGATTACGGTTAGGGTTAGGGTTAGGGGACCGGGACGGTTTAGGGGACAGGTTAGGGTACGACAACGGTTTAGGGTGAGCGTACGTGTTAGGCTACGGTTTAATGTTAGCGTACGGGTTAGGAGTAGGGGACGGGTTAGGGTAAGGCTTAGGGTAAGGGTTAGGATTAGGGTTAGGGTTAGGGTTAGGGGACGGGGACGGTTTAGGGGACAGGTTAGGGTACGACAACGGTTTAGGGTGAGCGTACGTGTTAGGGTACTGGTTATGGTTAGCGTACGGGTTAGGATTAGGGGACGGGTTAGGGTAAGGCTTCGGGTAAGGGTTAGGGTTAGGGTTAGGGTTAGGGTTAGGGGACGGGGACGGTTTAGGGGACAGGTTAATGTACGATAACGGTTTAGGGTGAGCGTACGTGTTAGGGTATGGGTTAGTGTTAGGGTACGGTTTAGGATTAGGGGACGGGTTAGGGTAAGGCTTCGGGTAAGGGTTCGGGTTAGGTTTAGGGTTAGGGGACGGGGACGGGTACAGGGACAGTTTAGGGGACAGGTTAGTGTATGACAACAGTTTAGGGTGAGCGTACGTGTTAGGGTACGGGTTAGTGTTAGCGTACGGGTTAGGATTAGGGGACGGGTTAGGGTAAGGCTTCGGGTAAGGGTTCGGGTTAGGGTTAGGGTTAGGGGACGGGGACGGGTACGGTTTAGGGGACAGGTTAGAGTATGACAACAGTTTAGGGTGAGCGTACGTGTAAGGCTACGGGTTAGTGTTAGCGTACGGGTTAGGATTAGGGGACGGGTTAGGGTAAGGCTTCGGGTAAGGGTTAGGGTTAGGGTTAGGGTTAGGGTTAGGGGACGGTTTAGGGGACAGGTTAGAATACGACAACTGTTTAGGGTGAGCGTACGTGTTAGGGTATGGGTTAGTGTTAGCGTACGGGTTAGGCTTATGGGACGGGTTAGGGTAAGGCTTCAGATAAGGGTTAGGGTTAGGGTTAGGGTTAGGGTGAGGGATAGGGGACGGGGATGGTTTAGGGTACAGGTTAGTGTTCGACAATGGTTTAGGGTGAGCGTACGTGTTAGGGTACGGGTTAGTGTTAGCGTACGGGTTAGGATTAGAGAACGGGTTAGGGTAAGGATTCGGGAAAGGTTTAGGGTTAGGGTTAGGTTTAGGAGACGGGGAAGGTTTAGGGGACAGGTTAGTGTACGACAACGGTTTAGGGTGATCATGTATGTTAGGGTACGGTTTAGTGTTAGTGTACGGGTTAGGATTAGGGGACGGGTTAAGGTAAGGCTTCGGGTAAGGGTTAGGTTTAGGGTTAGGGTTAGGGTTAGGGTTAGGGGACGGGGAAGGTTTAGGGGACAGGTTAGGGTACGACAACGGTTTAGGGTGAGCGTACGTGTTAGGGTACGTTTTAGTGTTAGCGTATGGGTTAGGATTAGGGGATGGGTTAGGGTAAGGCTTCGGGTAAGGTTTAGGTTTAGGGTTAGGTTTAGGTGACGGGGATGGTTTAGGGGACAGGTTAGGGTACGACAACGGTTTAGGGTGAGCGTACGTGTTAGGTTATGGGTTAGTGTTAGCGTACGGGTTAGGATTAGGGCACGGGTTAGGGTACGGCTTCGGGTAAGAGTTAGGGTTAGGGTTAGGGTTAGGGTTAGGGGACGGGGACGGGGACGGTTTAGGGGACAGGTTAGTGCACGACAACGGTTTAGGGTGAGCGTACGTGTTAGGGTATGGTTTATTGTTAGCGTACGGGTTAGGATTAGGGGACGGGTTAGGGTAAGGCTTCGGGTAAGGTTTAGGGTTAGGGTTAGGGTTAGGGTTAGGGTTAGGGGACGTGTACGGTTTAGGGGACAGTTTAGGGTACGACAACGGTTTAGGGTTAGCGTACATGTTAGGGTACGGGTTAGTGTTATCGTATGGGTTAGGATTAGGGGACGGGTTACTGTAAGGCTTCGGGTAAGGGTTAGGGTTAGGGTTAGGGGACGGGGACGGGGACGGTTGAGGGGACAGGTTAGGGTACGACAACGGTTTAGGGTGAGCGTACGTGTTAGTGTATGGGTTAGTTTTAGCGTACGGGTTAGGATTAGGGGACGGGTTACTGTAAGGCTTCGGGTAAGGGTTAGGGTTAGGGTTAGGGTTAGGGTTAGGGTTAGGCTTAGGGAACGGGGACGGTTTACGGGACAGGTTAGGGTACGACAACGGTTTAGGTTGAGCGTACGTGTTAGGGTATGGTTTAGAGTTAGCATACGGGTTAGGAATAGGGGACGAGTTAGTGTAATGTTTCGGGTAAGGGTTAGGTTTAGGGTTAGGGTTAGGGTTAGGGGACGGGGACGGTTTAGGGGACAGGTTAGGGCATGACAACGGTTTTGGGTGAGCGTACGTGTTAGGGTATGGATTAGTGTTAGCATTCGGGTAAGGATTAGGGGACGGGTTAGGGTAAGGCTTCGGGTAAGGGTTCGGGTTAGGGTTAGGGTTAGGTTTAGGGTTAGGTTTAGGGGACGGGGAGGGTTTACGGGACAGGTTAGGGTACGACAACGGTTTAGGGTTAGCGTACGTGTTAGGGTACGGTTTAGTGTTAGCATACGGCTTAGGATTAGGGGACGGGTTAGGGTAAGGCTTCGGGTAAGGGTTACGGTTAGGGTTAGGGTTAGGGTTAGTGTTAGGGGATGGGGAAGGTTTAGGGGACATGTTAGGGTACGACAACGGTTTATGGTGAGCGTACGTGTTAGGCTACCGGTTAGTGTTAGCGTACGGTTTACTGTTAGGGGAGGGGTTAGGGTAAGGCTTAGGGTAAGGGTTAGGGTTAAGGTTAGGGGACGGGGACGGGGACGGTTTAGGGGACAGGTTAGGGTACGACAACGGTTTAGGGTGAGCGTACGTGTTAGGGTACGAGATAGTGTTAGCATACGTGTTAGTATTAGGGGACGGGTTAGGGTAAGGCTTCGGGTAAGGGTTAGGGTTAGGGTTAGGGTTAGGGGACGGGGACGGTTTAGGGGACAGGTTAGGGTACGACAACGGTTTAGGGTGAGCGTACGTGTTAGTGTACGGGTTAGTGTTAGCGTACGGTTTAGGATTAGGGGACGGGTTAGGGTAAGTCTTCGTGTAAGGGTTAGGGTTAGGGTTAGGGTTACGGTTAGGGTTATGGAACGTGGACGGTTTAGGGTACAGGTTAGGGTACGACATCGATTTCGCGTGAGCGTACATGTTAGGGTACGGGTTAGAGTTAGCATACAGGGTAGGATTAGGGGACGGGTTAGGGTAATGCTTCGGGTAAGGGTTAGGGTTAGGTTTAGGGTTAGGGTTAGGGTTAGGGAACGGGGAAGGTTTAAGGGACAGGTTAGGGCACGACAACTGTTTTGGGTGAGCGTACATGTTAGGGTATGGATTAGTGTTAGCGTTCGGGTAAGGATTAGGGGACGGGTTAGGGTAAGGCTTCGGGTAAGGGTTAGGGTTAGGGTTAGGGTTAGGGTTAGGGAACGGGGACGGTTTAGGGGACAGGTTAGGGTACGACAACGGTTTAGGGTGAGCGTACGTGTTAGGGTACGGGTGACTGTTAGCGTACCGGTTAGGATTAGGGGACGGGTTAGGATAAGGTTTCGGGTAAGGGTTAGTGTTAGGGTTAGGGTTAGGGTTAGGGGACGGGGACGGTTTAGGGGAAAGGTTAGGGTACGACAATGGTTTAGGGTGAGCGTAAGTGTTAGGGTACGGTTTAGTGTTAGGGTACGGGTTAGGATTATGGGACGGGTTAGGGTAAGTCTTCGGGTAAGGGTTAGGTTTAGGTTTAGCGTTAGGGGACGGGGACGGTTTAGGGGACAGGTTATGGTACGACAACGTTTTAGGGTGAGCGTACATGTTAGGGTACGTGTTAGTGTTAGCGTATCGGTTAGGATTAGGGGACGGGTTAGGGTAAGGCTTCGGGTAAGGGTTAGGGTTAGGTTTAGGGTTAGGGAATGGGGCGGGGATGGTTTAGGGTACAGGTTAGGGTACGACAATAGTTGAGGGTGAGCGTACGTGTTAGGGTACGGGTTAGGGTTAGCGTACGGGTTAGGATTAGGGGATGGTTTAGTGTAAGGCTTCGGGTAAGGGTTAGGGTTAGGGTTAGGGTTAGGGTTAGGGGACGGGGACGGTTTAGGGGACAGGTTAGGGTACGACAACGGTTTAGGGTGAGCGTACGTGTTAGGGTACGGCTTATTGTTTGCGTACGGGTTAGTATTAGGGGACGGGTTAGGGTAAGGCTTCGGGTAAGGGTTAGGGTTAGGGTTAGTGTTAGGGTTAGGGTTAGGGTTAGGGTTAGGGTTAGGGTTAGGAGACGGGGACGGTTTAGGGGACAGGTTAGTGTACGACAACGGTTTAGGGTGTGCGTACGTGTAAGAGTACGGGTTAGTGTTAGCGTACGGGTTAGGATTAGGGGACGGGTTAGGGTAAGGCTTCGGGTAAGTGTTAGGGTTAGGGTAGGGTTAGGGGACGGGGACGGTTTAGGGGACAGGTTAGGGTACGACAACGGTTTATGGAGAGCGTACGTGTTAGGGTACGGGTTAGTGTTAGCGTACGGGTTAGGATTAGGGGACGAGTTAGGGTAAGGCTTCGGGTAAGTGTTAGGGTTAGGGTTAGGGTTAGGGGATGGGGACGGTTTGGGGGACAGGTTAGGGTACGACAACTGTTTAGGGTGAGCGTACGTGTTAGGGTACGGGTTATTGTTAGCGTACGGGTTAGGATTAGGGGACGGGTTAGGGTAAGGCTTCGGGTAAGTGTTAGGGTTAGGGTTAGGGTTAGGGGACGGGGACGGGGACGGTTTAGGGGACAGGTCAGGGTACGACAACGGTTTAGGGTGAGCGTACGTGTTAGGGTACAGGTTAGTGTTACCGTACGGGTTAGGATTACGGGACGGGTTAGTGTAAGGCTTCAGGTAAGGGTTAGGGTTAGGGTTAGGTTTAGGGTTAGGGTTAGGGGACGGGGACGGTTTAGGGGACATGTTAGGGTACGACAACGGTTTAGGGTGAGCGTACGTGTTAGGGTACGGGTTAGAGATAGCATACGGGATAGGATTAGGTGATGGGTTAGGGTAAGGTTCGGTTAAGGGTTAGGTTTAGGGTTAGGGTTAGGGTTAGGGTTAGGGTTAGGGGACGGGGACGGTTTAGGGTGAGCGTACGTGTTAGAGTACGGTTTAGTGTTATCGTACGGGTTAGGATTAGGGGACAGGTTAGGGTAAGGCTTCGGGTAAGGTTTAGGGTTAGTGTTAGGGTTAGGCCACGGGGACGGTTTAGGGGACAGGTTAGGGTACGACAACAGTTTAGGGTGAGCGTACGTGTTAGGGTACGTGTTAGTGTTAGCGTACGGGTTAGGATTAGGGGACGGGTTAGGGTAAGGCTTCGGGTAAGTTTTAGGGTTAGGGTTAGGGTTAGCGTTAGGGTTATGGGACGGGGACGGTTTAGGGGACAGGTTAGGGTACGACAACTGTTTAGGGTGAGCATACGTGTTAGGGTACGGGTTAGTGATAGCCTACGGGTTAGGATTAGGGGACGGGTTAGTGTAAGGCTTCGGGTAAGGGTTAGGGTTAGGGTTAGGGTTAGGGTTAGGGTTAGGGTTAGGGGACGGGTACGGTTTAGGGGACAGGTTAGGGTACGACAACAGTTTAGGGTGACCGTACGTGTTAGGGTATGGGTTAGTGTTATCGTATGGGTTAGGATTAGGGGACGGGTTAGGGTAAGGCTTCGGGTAAGGGTTAGGGTTAGGGTTAGGGTTAGGGTTAGGGAACGGGGACGGTTTAGGGGACAGGTTAGGGTACGACAACGGTTTAGGATAAGCGTACGTGTTAGTGTAAGGGTTAGAGTTAGCATACGGGTTAGGATTAGGGGACGGGTTAGGGTAAGGCTTCGGGTAAGGTTAGGGTTAGGGTTAGGGTTAGGGTTAGGGTTAGGGGACGGGGACGGTTTAGGGGACAGGTTAGTGTACGAAAATGGTTTAGGGTGAGCGTACGTGTTCGGGTACGGGTTACTGTTAGTGTAAGGGTTAGGATTAGGGGACGGGTTAGGGTAAGGCTTCGGGTAAGGGTTAGGGTTAGGTTTAGGGTTAGTGTTAGGGTTAGGGGATGGGGAAGGTTTAGGGGAGAAGTTAGGGTACGACAACGGTTTAGGGTGAGCGTACGTGTTAGGGTACGGGTTAGTGTTAGCGTACGGGTTAGGATTAGGGGACGGGTTAGTTTAAGGCTTCGGGTAAGGGTTAGGGTTAGGGTCATGGTGAGGGGACGGTGTAGGGGACAGGTTAGGGTACGACAACGGTTTAGGGTGAGCGTACGTGTTAGGGTATGGGTTAGTGTTAGCGTTCGGGTTAGGATTAGGTGACGGGTTAGGGTAAGGCTTCGGGTAAGGGTTAGGGTTAGGGTTAGGGTTAGGGTTACAGGACGGGGACGGTTTAGGGCACAGGTTAGGGTACGACAACAGTTTAGGGTGAGCGTACGTGTTAGGGTACGGGTTAGTGTTAGCGTAAGGGTTAGGATTAGGGGACGGTTTACGATAAGGCTTCGGGTAAGGGTTAGGGTTAGGTTTAGGGTTAGGGTTAGGGGATGGGGACGGTTTAGCGGACAGGTTAGGGTACGACAACTGTTTAGTGTGAGTGTACGTGTTAGGGTACGGGTTAGTGTTAGCGTACGGTTTAGGATTAGGGGACGTGTTAGGGTAAGGCTTCGGGTAAGGGTTACGGTTAGGGGTAGGGTTAGGGTTAGGGGACAGGGACGGTTTAGGGGACAGGTTAGGGTACGACAACGGTTTAGGGTGAGCGTACGTTTTAGAGTACGGGTTAGTGTTAGCGTACGTGTTAGGATTAGGGGACGGGTTAGGGTAAGGCTTCGGGTAAGGGTTAGGGTTAGGTTTAGGGTTAGGGTTAGGGTTAGGGGACGGGGACGGTTTAGGCGACGGGTTAGGGTACGACACCGTTTTAGGGTGATCGTACGTGTTAGGGTACGGATTAGTGTTAGCGTACAGGTTAGGATTAGGGGACCGGTTAGGGTAAGGCTTCGGGTAAGGGTTAGGGTTAGGTTTAGGGTTAGGGTTAGGGTTAGGGGATTGGGACGTTTTAAGGGACAGGTTAGGGTACGACAACGGTTTAGGGTGAGCGTACGTGTTAGGGTACGGGTTAGAGTTTGCGTATGGGATAGGATTAGGGGACGGGTTAGGGTAAGTCTTCGGGTAAGGGTTAGGGTTAGGGTTAGGGGACGGGGACGGTTTAGGGGACAGGTTAGGGTACGACAACTGTTTAGGGTGAGCGTACGTGTTAGGGTACGGGTTAGTGTTAGCGTACGTGTAAGGATTAGCGGACGAGTTAGTGTAACGCTTCGGGTAAGAGTTAGGGTTAGGGTTAGGGTGAGGGGACGGGGACGGTTTAGGGGACAGGTTAGGGTACGACAATGGTTTAGTGTGAGCGTACGTGTTAGGGTACGGGTTAGTGTTAGCGTTCGGGTTAGGATTAGGGGACGGGTTAGGGTAAGGCTTCGAGTAAGGGTTAGGGTTCGGGTTAGGGTTAGGGTTAGGGTTACGGGACGGGGACGGTTTAGGGTAGAGGTTAGGGTATGACAACTGTTTAGGGTGAGCGTACGTGTTAGGGTACGGGTTACTGTTAGCGTACGGGTTAGGATTGGGGGACGGTTTAGAATAAGGCTTCGGGTAAGGGTTAGTGTTAGGTTTAGGGTTAGGGTTAGGGGATGGGGACGGTTTAGGGGACAGGTTAGTGTACGACAACGGTTTAGTGTGAGCGTACGTGTTAGGGTACGGTTTAGTGTTAGCGTACGGGTTAGGTTTAGGGGACGGGTTAGGGTAAGGCTTCGGGTAAGGGTTAGGGTTAGGGTTAGGGTTAGGGTTAGGGTACAGGGACGGTTTAGGGGACAGGATAGGGTACGACACCGTTTTAGGGTGAGCGTACGTGTTAGGGTACGGGTTAGAGTTAGCGTACAGTTTAGGATTAGGGGACGGGTTAGGGTAAGGCTTCGGGTAAGGGTTAGGGTTAGGTTTAGGTTTAGGGTTAGGGTTAGGAGATGGGGACGTTTTAGGGGACAGGTTAGGGTACGACAACGGTTTAGGGTGAGCGTACGTGTTAGGGTACAGGTTAGAGTTAGCGTACGGGTTAGGATTAGGGGACGGGTTAGTGTAAGGCTTCGGGTAAGGGTTAGGGTTAGGGTTAGGATTAGGGTTAGGGGACGGGGACGGTTTAGGGGACAGGTTAGTGTACGACAACGGTTTAGGGTGTGCGTATGTGTTAGGGTACGGTTTAGTGTTAGCGTACGGGTTAGGATTAGGGGACGGGTTAGGGTAAGGCTTCGGGTAAGGTTTAGGGTTAGGGTTAGGGTTAGGGGTAGGGTTAGGGGACGGGGACGGTTTAGGGGACAGGTTAGGGTATGACAACGGTTTAGGGTGAGCGTACGTGTTAGGGTACGGGTTAGTGTTAGCGTACGGGTTAGGATTAGGGGACGGGTTAGGGTAAGGCTTCGGGTAAGGTTTATGGTTAGGGTTAGTGTTAGGGTTAGGGGACGGGGACGGTTTAGGGGACAGGTTAGGGTACGTCAATGGTTTAGTGTGAGCGTACGTGTTAGGGTACGGGTTAGTGTTATCTTATGTGTTAGGATTAGGGGACGGGTTAGGGTAAAGCTTCGGGTAAGGGTTAGGGTTAGGGTTAGGGTTAGTGGACAGGGACGGTTTAGGGGACAGATTAGGGTACGACAATGGTTTTGGGTGAGCGTAGTGTTAGGGTATGGATTAGTGTTAGCGTTCGGGTAAGGATTACGTGACGGGTTAGGATAAGGCTTCGGTAAGGTTTAGGGTTAGGTTTAGGGTTAGGGTTAGAGACGGGGACGATTTAGGGGACAGGTTAGGGTACGACAATGGTTTAGGCTGAGCGTTCGTGTTAGGGTAAGGGTTAGTGTTAGCGTACGGGTTAGGATTAGGGGATGGGTTAGGGTAAGACTTCGGGTAAGGGTTAGGGTTAGGGTTAGTGTTAGGGTTAGGGTTAGGGGACGGAGACGGTTTAGGGGAAAGCTTAGGGTACGACAAATGTTTAGGGTGAGCGTACGTGTTAGGGTACGGGTTAGTGTTAGCGTACGGGTTAGGATTAGGGGACGGGTTAGGGTAAGGCTTCGGGTAAGGGTTCGGTTTAGGGTTAGGGTTAGGGTTAGGCTTAGGGGACGGTGACGGTTTATGGGACAGGTTAGGGTACGACAACGGTTTAGGGTGAGCGTACGTGCTAGGGTAATGGTTAGTGTTAGCGTACGGGTTAGGATTAGGGGACGGGTTAGGGTAAGGCTTCGGGTAAGGGTTAGGGTTAGGTTTAGCGTTAGGGTTAGGGGACGGGGACGGTTTAGGGGACAGGTTCGGGTACGACAACGGTTTAGTGTGAGTGTACATGTTAGGGTACCGGTTAGGGTTAGCGTACGGGTTAGGATTACGGGACGGGTTAGGGTAAAGCTTCGGGTAAGGGTTAGGGTTAGGGTTAGGGTTAGGGTTAGGGGACGGGGACGGGGACGGTTTAGGGGACAGGTTAGTGTACGACAACGGTTTAGGGTGTGCGTACGTGTTAGGGTACGGGTTATTGTTAGCGTACGGGTTAGGATTAGGGGACGGTTTAGGGTAAGGCTTCGGGTAAGGGTTAGCGTTAGCGTTAGGGGTAGGGTTAGGGGACGGGGACGGGGACGGTTTAGGGGACAGGTTAGGTTACCAAAACGGTTTAGGGTGAGCGTACGTGTTAGTGTACGGGTTAGTGTTAGCGTACGGGTTAGGATTACGGGACGGGTTAGGGTAAGGCTTCAGGTAAGGATTAGGGTTAGGGTTAGGGTTAGGGTTAGGGGACGGGGACGGTTTAGGGGACAGGTTAGTGTACGACAACGCTTTAGGGTGAGCGTACGTGTTAGGCTACGGTTTAGTGTTAGCGTACGGGTAAGGATTTGGCGACGGCTTAGGGTAAGGCTTTGGGTAAGTGTTAGGGTTAGGGTTGGGGTTAGGGTTAGGGGACGGGGACGGTTTAGGGGACAGGTTAGGGTACGTCAACGGTTTAGTGTGAGCGTACTTGTTAGGGTACAGGTTAGTGTTAGCGTACGGGTTAGGATTAGAGGACGGGTTGGGGTAAGGCTTCGGGTAAGGGTCAGGGTTAAGGTTAGGGTTAGGGTTAGAGTTAGGAGACGGGGACGGTTTAGGGGACAGGTTAGTGTACGACAACGGTTTAGGGTGTGCGTATGTGTTAGGGTACGTTTTAGGGTTAGCGTACGGGTTAGGATTAGGGGACGGGTTAGGGTAAGGCTTCGGGTAAGGGTTAGTGTTAGGGTTAGGGTTAGGGTTAGGGGACGGGGACATTTTAGGGGACACGTTCGTGTACAACAACGGTTTAGGGTGAACGTACGTGTTAGGGTACGGGTTAGTGTTAGCGTACGGGTTAGGTTTAGGGGACGGTTTAGGGTAAGGCTTCGGGTAAGTGTTAGGTTTAGGGTTAGGATTAGGGTTAGCGTTACGGAATGGGGATGGTTTAGGGGACAGTTTTGGGTACGACAATGGTTTAGGGTGAGCGTACGTGTTAGGGTACGGGTTAGTGTTAGCGTACGGGTTAGGATTAAGCGACGGGTTAGGGTAAGGCTTCGGGTAAGGGTGATAGTTAGGGTTAGGGTTAGGGTTAGGTTTAGGGGATGGCGACGGTTTAGGGGACAGGTTAGGGTACGACAACTGTTTAGGGTGAGTGTACGTGTTAGGGTACAGTTTAGTTTTAGCGTACGGGTTAGGATTAGGGGACGGGTAAGTGTAAGGCTTCGGATAAGGGTTAGGGTTACGGTTAGGGTTAGGGTTAGGGGACGGGGATGGTTTAGGGGACTGGTTAGGGTACGACAATGTTTTAGGGTGAACGCACGTGTTAGGATACGGGTTAGAGTTAGCGTATGGGTTAGGATTAGGTGACGGGTTAGGGTAAGGCTTCGGGTAAGTGTTAGGGTTAGCGTTAGGGGACGGGGGCGGGGACGGGGACGGGTAGGAGACAGGTTATGGTACGATAATGGTTTAGGGTGAGCGTACGTGTTAGGGTACGGGTTAGTGTTAGCGTACGTGTTAGGATTACGGGACGGGTTAGTTTAAGGCTTCGGGTAAGTGTTAGGGTTAGGGTTAGGGTTAGGGTTAGGGATAGGTTTAGGGGACGGGGACGGTTTAGGGGACAGGTTAGTGTACGACAACGGTTTAGGGTGAGCGTACGTGTTAGGGTACGGCTTATTGTTTGCGTACGGGTTAGTATTAGGGGACGGGTTAGGGTAAGGCTTCGGGTAAGGGTTAGGGTTAGGTTTAGTGTTAGGGTTAGGGTTAGGGTTAGGGTTAGGGTTAGGGTTAGGAGACGGGGACGGTTTAGGGGACAGGTTAGTGTACGACAACGGTTTAGGGTGTGCGTACGTGTAAGAGTACGGGTTAGTGTTAGCGTACGGGTTAGGATTAGGGGACGGGTTAGGGTAAGGCTTCGGGTAAGTGTTAGGGTTAGGGTAGGGTTAGGGGACGGGGACGGTTTAGGGGACAGGTTAGGGTACGACAACGGTTTATGGAGAGCGTACGTGTTAGGGTACGGGTTAGTGTTAGCGTACGGGTTAGGATTAGGGGACGAGTTAGGGTAAGGCTTCGGGTAAGTGTTAGGGTTAGGGTTAGGGTTAGGGGATGGGGACGGTTTGGGGGACAGGTTAGGGTACGACAACTGTTTAGGGTGAGCGTACGTGTTAGGGTACGGGTTATTGTTAGCGTACGGGTTAGGATTAGGGGACGGGTTAGGGTAAGGCTTCGGGTAAGTGTTAGGGTTAGGGTTAGGGTTAGGGCACGGGGACGGGGACGGTTTAGGGGACAGGTCAGGGTACGACAACGGTTTAGGGTGAGCGTACGTGTTAGGGTACGGGTTAGTGTTACCGTACGGGTTAGGATTACGGGACGGGTTAGTGTAAGGCTTCAGGTAAGGGTTAGGGTTAGGGTTAGGTTTAGGGTTAGGGTTAGGGGATGGGGACGGTTTAGGGGACATGTTAGGGTACGACAACGGTTTAGGGTGAGCGTACGTGTTAGGGTACGGGTTAGAGATAGCGTACGGGATAGGATTAGGTGATGGGTTAGGGTAAGGTTCGGTTAAGGGTTAGGTTTAGGGTTAGGGTTAGGGTTAGGGTTAGGGTTAGGGGACGGGGACGGTTTAGGGTGAGCGTACGTGTTAGAGTACGGTTTAGTGTTATCGTACGGGTTAGGATTAGGGGACGGGTTAGGGTAAGGCTTCGGGTAAGGTTTAGGGTTAGGGTTAGGGTTAGCGTTAGGGTTATGGGACGGGGACGGTTTAGGGGACAGGTTAGGGTACGACAACTGTTTAGGGTGAGCATACGTGTTAGGGTACGGGTTAGTGATAGCCTACGGGTTAGGATTAGGGGACGGGTTAGTGTAAGGCTTCGGGTAAGGGTTAGGGTTAGGGTTAGGGTTAGGGTTAGGGTTAGGGTTAGGGGACGGGTACGGTTTAGGGGACAGGTTAGGGTACGACAACAGTTTAGGGTGACCGTACGTGTTAGGGTATGGGTTAGTGTTATCGTATGGGTTAGGATTAGGGGACGGGTTAGGGTAAGGCTTCGGGTAAGGGTTAGGGTTAGGGTTAGGGTTAGGGTTAGGGAACGGGGACGGTTTAGGGGACAGGTTAGGGTACGACAACGGTTTAGGATAAGCGTACGTGTTAGTGTAAGGGTTAGAGTTAGCATACGGGTTAGGATTAGGGGACGGGTTAGGGTAAGGCTTCGGGTAAGGTTAGGGTTAGGGTTAGGGTTAGGGTTAGGGTTAGGGGACGGGGACGGTTTAGGGGACAGGTTAGTGTACGAAAATGGTTTAGGGTGAGCGTACGTGTTCGGGTACGTGTTACTGTTAGTGTAAGGTTTAGGATTAGGGGACGGGTTAGGGTAAGGCTTCGGGTAAGGGTTAGGGTTAGGTTTAGGGTTAGTGTTAGGGTTAGGGGATGGGGAAGGTTTAGGGGAGAATTTAGGGTACGACAACGGTTTAGGGTGAGCGTACGTGTTAGGGTACGGGTTAGTGTTAGCGTACGGGTTAGGATTAGGGGACGGGTTAGTTTAAGGCTTCGGGTAAGGGTTAGGGTTAGGGTCATGGTGAGGGGACGGGGACGGTGTAGGGGACAGGTTAGGGTACGTCAACGGTTTAGGGTGAGCGTACGTGTTAGGGTACGGGTTAGTGTTAGCGTTCGGGTTAGGATTAGGTGACGGGTTAGGGTAAGGCTTCGGGTAAGGGTTAGGGTTAGGGTTAGGGTTAGGGTTACAGGACGGGGACGGTTTAGGGCACAGGTTAGGGTACGACAACAGTTTAGGGTGAGCGTACGTGTTAGGGTACGGGTTAGTGTTAGCGTAAGGGTTAGGATTAGGGGACGGTTTACGATAAGGCTTCGGGTAAGGGTTAGGGTTAGGTTTAGGGTTAGGGTTAGGGGATGGGGACGGTTTAGCGGACAGGTTAGGGTACGACAACTGTTTAGTGTGAGTGTACGTGTTAGGGTACGGGTTAGTGTTAGCGTACGGGTTAGGATTAGGGGACGTGTTAGGGTAAGGCTTCGGGTAAGGGTTACGGTTAGGGTTAGGGTTAGGGTTAGGGGACAGGGACGGTTTAGGGGACAGGTTAGGGTACGACAACGGTTTAGGGTGAGCGTACGTGTTAGAGTACGGGTTAGTGTTAGCGTACGTGTTAGGATTAGGGGACGGGTTAGGGTAAGGCTTCGGGTAAGGGTTAGGGTTAGGTTTAGGGTTAGGGTTAGGGTTAGGGGACGGGGACGGTTTAGGCGACGGGTTAGGGTACGACACCGTTTTAGGGTGATCGTACGTGTTAGGGTACGGATTAGTGTTAGCGTACAGGTTAGGATTAGGGGACCGGTTAGGGTAAGGCTTCGGGTAAGGGTTAGGGTTAGGTTTAGGGTTAGGGTTAGGGTTAGGGGATTGGGACGTTTTAAGGGACAGGTTAGGGTACGACAACGGTTTAGGGTGAGCGTACGTGTTAGGGTACGGGTTAGAGTTTGCGTATGGGATAGGATTTGGGGACGGGTTAGGGTAAGTCTTCGGGTAAGGGTTAGGGTTAGGGTTAGGGGACGGGGACGGTTTAGGGGACAGGTTAGGGTACGACAACTGTTTAGGGTGAGCGTACGTGTTAGGGTACGGGTTAGTGTTAGCGTACGTGTAAGGATTAGCGGACGAGTTAGTGTAAGGCTTCGGGTAAGAGTTAGGGTTAGGGTTAGGGTGAGGGGACGGGGACGGTTTAGGGGACAGGTTAGGGTACGACAATGGTTTAGTGTGAGCGTACGTGTTAGGGTACGGGTTAGTGTTAGCGTTCGGGTTAGGATTAGGGGACGGGTTAGGGTAAGGCTTCGAGTAAGGGTTAGGGTTCGGGTTAGGGTTAGGGTTAGGGTTACGGGACGGGGATGGTTTAGGGTAGAGGTTAGGGTATGACAACTGTTTAGGGTGAGCGTACGTGTTAGGGTACGGGTTACTGTTAGCGTACGGGTTAGGATTGGGGGACGGTTTAGAATAAGGCTTCGGGTAAGGGTTAGTGTTAGGTTTAGGGTTAGGGTTAGGGGATGGGGACGGTTTAGGGGACAGGTTAGTGTACGACAACGGTTTAGTGTGAGCGTACGTGTTAGGGTACGGTTTAGTGTTAGCGTACGGGTTAGGTTTAGGGGACGGGTTAGGGTAAGGCTTCGGGTAAGGGTTAGGGTTAGGGTTAGGGTTAGGGTTAGGGTACAGGGACGGTTTAGGGGACAGGATAGGGTACGACACCGTTTTAGGGTGAGCGTACGTGTTAGGGTACGGGTTAGAGTTAGCGTACAGTTTAGGATTAGGGGACGGGTTAGGGTAAGGCTTCGGGTAAGGGTTAGGGTTAGGTTTAGGTTTAGGGTTAGGGTTAGGAGATGGGGACGTTTTAGGGGACAGGTTAGGGTACGACAACGGTTTAGGGTGAGCGTACGTGTTAGGGTACAGGTTAGAGTTAGCGTACGGGTTAGGATTAGGGGACGGGTTAGTGTAAGGCTTCGGGTAAGGGTTAGGGTTAGGGTTAGGATTAGGGTTAGGGGACGGGGACGGTTTAGGGGACAGGTTAGTGTACGACAACGGTTTAGGGTGTGCGTATGTGTTAGGGTACGGTTTAGTGTTAGCGTACGGGTTAGGATTAGGGGACGGGTTAGGGTAAGGCTTCGGGTAAGGTTTAGGGTTAGGGTTAGGGTTAGGGGTAGGGTTAGGGGACGGGGACGGTTTAGGGGACAGGTTAGGGTATGACAACGGTTTAGGGTGAGCGTACGTGTTAGGGTACGGGTTAGTGTTAGCGTACGGGTTAGGATTAGGGGACGGGTTAGGGTAAGGCTTCGGGTAAGGTTTATGGTTAGGGTTAGTGTTAGGGTTAGGGGACGGGGACGGTTTAGGGGACAGGTTAGGGTACGTCAATGGTTTAGTGTGAGCGTACGTGTTAGGGTACGGGTTAGTGTTATCTTATGTGTTAGGATTAGGGGACGGGTTAGGGTAAAGCTTCGGGTAAGGGTTAGGGTTAGGGTTAGGGTTAGTGGACAGGGACGGTTTAGGGGACAGATTAGGGTACGACAATGGTTTTGGGTGAGCGTAGTGTTAGGGTATGGATTAGTGTTAGCGTTCGGGTAAGGATTACGTGACGGGTTAGGATAAGGCTTCGGTAAGGTTTAGGGTTAGGTTTAGGGTTAGGGTTAGAGGACGGGGACGATTTAGGGGACAGGTTAGGGTACGACAATGGTTTAGGCTGAGCGTTCGTGTTAGGGTATGGGTTAGTGTTAGCGTACGGGTTAGGATTAGGGGATGGGTTAGGGTAAGACTTCGGGTAAGGGTTAGGGTTAGGGTTAGTGTTAGGGTTAGGGTTAGGGGACGGAGACGGTTTAGGGGAAAGCTTAGGGTACGACAAATGTTTAGGGTGAGCGTACGTGTTAGGGTACGGGTTAGTGTTAGCGTACGGGTTAGGATTAGGGGACGGGTTAGGGTAAGGCTTCGGGTAAGGGTTCGGTTTAGGGTTAGGGTTAGGGTTAGGCTTAGGGGACGGTGACGGTTTATGGGACAGGTTAGGGTACGACAACGGTTTAGGGTGAGCGTACGTGCTAGGGTAATGGTTAGTGTTAGCGTACGGGTTAGGATTAGGGGACGGGTTAGGGTAAGGCTTCGGGTAAGGGTTAGGGTTAGGTTTAGCGTTAGGGTTAGGGGACGGGGACGGTTTAGGGGACAGGTTCGGGTACGACAACGGTTTAGTGTGAGTGTACATGTTAGGGTACCGGTTAGTGTTAGCGTACGGGTTAGGATTACGGGACGGGTTAGGGTAAAGCTTCGGGTAAGGGTTAGGGTTAGGGTTAGGGTTAGGGTTAGGGGACGGGGACGGGGACGGTTTAGGGGACAGGTTAGTGTACGACAACGGTTTAGGGTGTGCGTACGTGTTAGGGTACGGGTTATTGTTAGCGTACGGGTTAGGATTAGGGGACGGTTTAGGGTAAGGCTTCGGGTAAGGGTTAGCGTTAGCGTTAGGGGTAGGGTTAGGGGACGGGGACGGGGACGGTTTAGGGGACAGGTTAGGTTACGAAAACGGTTTAGGGTGAGCGTACGTGTTAGTGTACGGGTTAGTGTTAGCGTACGGGTTAGGATTACGGGACGGGTTAGGGTAAGGCTTCAGGTAAGGATTAGGGTTAGGGTTAGGGTTAGGGTTAGGGGACGGGGACGGTTTAGGGGACAGGTTAGTGTACGACAACGCTTTAGGGTGAGCGTACGTGTTAGGCTACGGTTTAGTGTTAGCGTACGGGTAAGGATTTGGCGACGGCTTAGGGTAAGGCTTTGGGTAAGTGTTAGGGTTAGGGTTGGGGTTAGGGTTAGGGGACGGGGACGGTTTAGGGGACAGGTTAGGGTACGTCAACGGTTTAGTGTGAGCGTACTTGTTAGGGTACGGGTTAGTGTTAGCGTACGGGTTAGGATTAGAGGACGGGTTGGGGTAAGGCTTCGGGTAAGGGTCAGGGTTAAGGTTAGGGTTAGGGTTAGAGTTAGGAGACGGGGACGGTTTAGGGGACAGGTTAGTGTACGACAACGGTTTAGGGTGTGCGTATGTGTTAGGGTACGGTTTAGTGTTAGCGTACGGGTTAGGATTAGGGGACGGGTTAGGGTAAGGCTTCGGGTAAGGGTTAGTGTTAGGGTTAGGGTTAGGGTTAGGGGACGGGGACATTTTAGGGGACAGGTTAGGGTAGGACAACGGTTTAGGTTGAGCGTACGTGTTAGGGTACGGGTTAGTGTTAGCGTACGGTTTAGGATTAGGGGACCAGTTAGGGTAAGGCTTCGGGTAAGGGTTAGGGTTGGGGTTAGGGTTAGGGTTAGGGGACGGGGACGGTTTAGGGGACAGGTTAGGGTAGGACAACGGTTTAGGGTGAGCATACGTGTTAGGGTACGGGTTAGTGTTAGCCACGGTTTAGGATTAGGGGACGGGTTAGGGTAAGGCTTCGGGTAAGGTTTAGGGTTAGGGTTAGGGATAGGGTTAGGGGACGGGGACGGGGACGGTTTAGGGGACAGGTTAGTGTACGACAATGGTTTAGGGTGAGTGTACGTGTTAGGGTACGGGTTAGTGTTAGCGTACGGGTTAGGCTTATGGGACGGGTTAGGGTAAGGCTTCGGGTAAGGGTTAGGGTTAGGGTTAGGGTTAGGGTACGGGGACGGTTTAGGGGACAGGTTAGCGTACGACAACTGTTTAGGGTGAGTGTAAGTGTTAGGGTACGGGTTAGTGTTAGCGTACGGGTTAGGATTACGGAACGGGTTAGGGTAAGGCTTCAGGTAAGGGTTAGGGTTAGGGTTAGGGTTAGTGTTAGGGTTAGGGGACGGGGACGGTTTAGGGGACAGGTTAGGGTACAACTAAGGTTTAGGCTGAGTGTACGTGTTAGGGTACGGGTTAGTGTTAGCGTACGGTTTAGGATTAAAGGACGGGTGAGTGTAAGGCTTCGGGTAAAGGTTAGGGTTATGGTTAGGTTTAAGGTTAGGGTTAGGGAATGGGGATGGTATAGGGGACAGGTTAGGGTACGACAACGGTTTAGGGTGAGCGTACGTGTTAGGGTACGGGTTAGAGTTAGCATACGGGTTAGGATTAGGGGACGGGTTAGGGTAAGGCTTCGGGTAAGTGTTAGGGTTAGGGTTAGGGTTAGGGTTAGGGTTACGGTTAGGGGACGGGGACGGTTTATGGGACAGGTTAGTGTACGACAACGGTTTTGGGTGAGCGTACGTGTTAGGGTATGGATTAGTGTTAGCGTTCGGGTAAGGATTAGGGGACGGGTTAGGGTAAGGCTTCGGGTAAGGGTTAGGGTTAGGGTTAGGGTTAGGGATAGGGGACGGGGATGGTTTAGGGTACAGGTTAGGGTACGACAATGGTTTAGGGTGAGCGTACGTGTTAGGGTACGGGTTAGGGTTAGCGTACGGTTTAGGATTAGGGGATGGGTTAGTGTAAGGTTTCGGGTAAGGGTTAGGGTTAGGGTTAGGGTTAGTGTTAGGTGATGGGGACGGTTTAGGGGACAGGTTAGGGTACGACAACGGTTTAGGGTGAGCATACGTGTTAGGGTACTGGTTAGTGTTAGCGTACGGGTTAGGAATAGGGGACGGGTTAGGGTAAGGCTTCGGGTAAGGGTTAGGGTTAGGGTTAGGGTTAGGGGACGGGGATGGTTGAGGGGACAGATTAGGGTACGACAACGGTTTAGGGTGAGCGTACGTATTAGGGTACTGGTTATGGTTAGCGTACGAGTTAGGATTAGGGGACAGGTTAGAGTAAGGCTTCGGGTAAGGGTTAGGTTTAGGGTTAGGGTTACGGTTACGGTTAGGAGAGAGGGACGGTTTAGGGGACAGGTTAGGGTACGACAACGGTTTAAAGTGAGCGTACGTGTTAGTGTACAGGTTACTGTTAGCGTACGGGTTAGGTTAAGGCTTCGGTAAGGGTTAGGGTTAGGTTTAGGGTTAGGGTTAGGGTTAGGGGATGGGGACGATTTAAGGGAGAGGTTAGGGTACGACAACGGTTTAGGGTGAGCGTAAGTGTCAGGGTACGGGTTCGTGTTAGCGTACGATTTAGGATTAGGGGACGGGTTAGTGTAAGGCTTTGGGTAAGGGTTAGGGTTAGGGTTAGTGTTAGTGTTAGGGTTAGGGGACGGGGACGGTTTAGGGGACAGGTTAGGGTACGACAAATGTTTAGGGTGAGCGTACGTGTTAGGGTATGGGTTAGTGTTAGCGTACGGGTTAGGATTAGGGGACGGGTTAGGGTAAGGCTTCGGGTAAGGGTTCGGGTTAGGGTTAGGGTTAGGGGACGGGGACGGTATATGGGACAGGTTCGGGTACGACAACGGTTTAGGGTGAGCGTACGTGTTAGGGTATGGATTAGTGTTAGCGTTCGGTTAAGGATTAGGGGACGGGTTAGGGTAAGGCTTTGGGTAAGGGTTCGGGTTAGGGTTAGGGTTAGGGTTAGTGTTAGGGTTAGGGGACGGGGACGGTTTAGGGGACAGGTTAGGGTACGACAACGGTTTAGGGTGAGCGTACGTGTTAGGGTGCGGTTTAGTGTTAGCGTACGGGTTAGGATTAGGGGACGAGTTAGGGTAAGGCTTCGGGTAAGCGTTAAGGTTAGGGTTATGGTTAGGGTTAGGGTTAGGGGACGGGGACGGTTTAGGGGACATGTTAGGGTACGACAACGGTTTATGGTGAGCGTACGTGTTAGGCTACGGTTTAGTGTTAGCGTACGGGTTAGGATTAGGGGACGGGTTATGGTAAGGTTTAGGGTTAGGGTTAGGGTTAGTGTTAGGGGACGGTGACCGTTTAGGGGACACGTTAGAGTACGACAACGGTTTATGGTGAGCGTACGTGTTAGGCTACGGGTTATTGTTAGCGTATGTGTTAGGATTAGGGGACGGGTTAGGATAAGGCTTCGGGTAAGGGTTAGGTTGAGGTTTAGGGTTAGGGGACGGGGACGGTTTAGGGGACAGGTTAGGGTACGACAACGGTTTAGGGAGAGCGTACGTGTTAGGCTACGGGTTAATGTTAGCGTACGGGTTAGGAGTAGGTGACGGGTTAGGGTAAGGCTTCGGGTAAGGGTTAGGGTTAGGGTTAGGGTTAGGGTTAGTGTTAGGGTATGGGGACGGTTTAAGGGAGAGGTTAGGGTACGACAACGGTTTAGGGTGAGCGTAAGTGTTAGGGTACGTGTTAGCGTACGCTTTAGGATTAGGGGACGGTTTAGGGTAAGGCTTTGGGTAAGGGTTAGGGTTAGGGTTAGTGTTAGGGTTAGGGGACGGGGACGGTTTAGGGGACAGGTTAGGGTACGACAAATGTTTAGGGAGAGCGTACGTGTTAGGGTACGGGTTAGTGTTAGCGTACGGGTTAGGATTAGGGGACGGGTGAGGGTAAGGCTTCGGATAAGGGTTCGGTTAGGGTTAGGGTTAGGGTTAGGGTTAGGGGACGGTGACGGTTTAGGGGACAGGTTAGGGTACGACAACGGTTTAGGGTGAGCGTACGTTTTAGGGTACTGGTTAGTGTTAGCGTACGGGTTAGGAATAGGGGACGGGTTAGTGTAAGGCTTCGGGTAAGTGTTAGGGTTAGGGTTAGGGTTAGGGGACGGGGACGGTTTAGGGGACAGGTCCGGGAACGACAACGGTTTAGGGTGAGCGTACGTGTTAGGGTACGGGTTAGTGTTAGCGTACGGGTTAGGTTTAGGGCACGGTTTAGGGTAAGGCTTCGGATAAGGTTTAGGTTTAGGGTTAGGATTAGGGTTAGTGTTAGGGGACGGAGATGGTTTAGGGGACAGGTTATGGTACGACAACGGTTTAGGGTGAGCGTACGTGTTAGGGTACGGGTTAGTGTTAGCGTACGGGTTAGGATTAAGGGATGCGTTAGGTTAAGGCTTCAGGTAAGGGTTAGAGTTAGTGTTAGGGTTAGGGTTAGTGTTAGGGGATGGCGATGGTTTAGGGGACAGGTTAGGGTACGACAACGGTTTAGGTTGAGCGTACGTATTAGGGTACGGGTTATTATTAGCGTACGGGTTAGGAATAGGGGACGGGTTAGTGTAAGGCTTCAGGTAAGGGTTAGCGTTAGGGTTAGGTTTAGGGTTAGGGTTAGGGGACGAGGACGGTTTAGGGGACATGTTAGGGTAAGACAACGGTTTAGGGTGAGCGTACGTGTTAGGGTACGGGTTAGTGTTAGCGTACGGGTTAGGATTACGGGACGAGTTGGCGTAAGGCTTCAGGTAAGGATTAGGGTCAGGGTTAGCGTTAGGGTTAGTGTTAGGGGACGGGGACGGTTTAGGGGATAGGTTAGGGGACGACAACGGTTTAGGGTGAGCGTACGTGTTAGGCTACGGGTTAGTGTTAGCGTACGGGTTAGGTTTAGGGTACGGGTTAGGGTAAGGCTTCGGGTAAGGGTTAGGGTTAGGGTTAGGGTTAGGGTTAGGGGATGGGGACGGTTTAGGGGACAGGTTAGGGTACGACAACGGTTTAGGGTGAGCGTACGTGTTAGGGTACTGGTTATGGGTAGCGTACGGGTTAGGATTAAGGGACGGGTTAGAGTAAGGCTTCGGGTAAGGGTTAGGGTTAGGGTTAAGGTTAGGGGACGGGGACGGTTTAGGGGACAGGTTAGTGTAAGACAACGGTTTAGGGTGAGCATACGTGTTAGGGTATGGGTTAGTGTTAGCGTACGCGTTAGGATTACGGGACGGGTTAGGGTAAGGCTTCAGGTAAGTGTTAGGGTTAGGGTTAGGTTTAGTGTTAAGTTTAGGGGACGGGGACGGTTTAGGGGACAGGTTATGGTACGAGAAAGGTTTAGGCTGAGCGTACGTGTTAGGGTACAGGTTAGTGTTAGCGTACGGGTTAGGATTAGGGGACGGGTTAGGGTAAGGCTTCGGGTAAGGGTTCGGGTTAGGGTTAGGTTTAGGGTTAGAGATAGGTTTAGGGGATGGTGACGGTTTAGGGGACAGGTTAGGGTACGACAACGTTTTAGGGTGAGCGTACGTGTTAGGGTACGGGTTAGTGTTAGCGTACGGGTTAGGATTAGGGGACGGGTGAGTGTAAGGCTTCGGGTAAGGGTTAGGGTTATGGTTAGTGTTAGGGAATGGGGACGGTTTAGGGGACAGGGTAGGGTACGACAACGGTTTATGGTGAGCGTAAGTGTTAGGGTACGGGTTCGTGTTAGCGTACGATTTAGGATTAGGTGACGGGTTAGGGTAAGGCTTTGGGTAAGGGTTAGGGTTAGGGTTAGTGTTAGGGTTAGGGGACGGGGAGGGTTTAGGGGAGAGGTTAGGGTACGACAAATGTTTAGGGTGAGCGTACGTGTTAGGGTACGGGTTAGTGTTAGCGTACGGGTTAGGATTAGGGGACGGGTAAGGGTAAGGCTTCGGGTAAGGGTTCGGGTTAGTGTTAGGGTTAGGGTTAGGGTTAGGGGACGGTGACAGTTTAGGGGACAGGTTAGGGTACGAAAACGGTTTAGGGTGAGCGTACGTGTTAGGGTACTGGTAAGTGTTAGCGTATGGGTTAGGAATAGGGGACGGGTTAGTGTAAGGCTTCAGATAAGTGTTAGGGTTAGGGTTAGGGTTAGGGTTAATGTTAGGGGACGGGGACGGTTTAGGGGACAGGTTAGGATACGACAACGGTTTAGGGTAAGCGTACGTGTTAGGGTACAGGTTATTGTTAGTGTACGGGTTAGGATTAGGGGACGGGTTACGGTAAGGCTTCGGGTAAGGGTTAGGGTTAGGGTTAGGGTTAGGGTTAGTGTTAGGGGACGGGGAAGCTTTAGGGGACAGGTTAGGGTACGACAACGGTTTAGGGTGAGCGTACGTGTTAGGGTACGGTTTAGTGTTAGCGTACGGGTTAGGATTAGGGGATGGGTTAGGGTAAGGCTTCGGGTAAGGGTTAGGTTTAGGGTTAGGGTTAGGGGACGGGGACGGTTTAGCGGACAGGTTAGGGTACGACAACGGTTTAGGGTGAGCGTACGTGTTAGGGTACGGGTTAGTGTGAGCTTACGGGTTAGGATTAGGGGACGGGTTAGGGTAAGGCTTCGGGTAAGTGTTAGGGTTAGGGTTAGGGTTAGGGTTAGGGGACGGGGACGGTTCAGGGGACAGGTTAGGGTACGACAACGGTTTAGGGTGAGCATACGTGTTAGGGAACTGGTTAGTGTTAGCCTACGTGTTAGGATTAGTGGACGTGTTAGGGTAAGGCTTCGGGTAAGGGTTAGGTTTAGGGTTAGGTTTAGGGTTAGCGGACGGGGACGGGGACGGTTTAGGGGACAGGTTAGTGTACGACAACGGTTTAGGGTGAGCGTACGTGTTAGGGTATGGGTTAGTGTTAGCGTACGGGTTAGGATTAGGGGACGGGTTAGTGTAAGGCTTCGGGTAAGGGTTAGGATTAGGGTTAGGGTTAGGGTTAGGGTTAGGGTTAGGGTTAGGGGATGCGGACAGTTTAGGGGAGAGGTTAGGGTACGTCAACGGTTTAGGGTGAGCGTACGTGTTAGGGTACGGGTTAGTGTTAGCGTATGTTTTAGGATTAGGGGACGGGTTAGGGTAAAGCTTTGGTTAAGGGTTAGGGTTAGGGTTAGTGTTAGGGATAGGGGACGGGGACGGTTTAGGGGACAGGTTAGGGTACGACAAATGTTGAGGGGGAGCATACGTGTTAGGGTACGGGTTAGTGTTAGCGTACGGGTTAGGATTAGGGGACGGGTTAGGGTAAGGCTTCGGGTAAGGGATAGGGTTAGGGTTAGGGTTAGGGGACGGGGACGGTTTAGGGGACAGGTTAGGGTTCGACAACGGTTTAGGGTGAGCGTACGTGTTAGAGTACAGGTTAGTGTTAGCGTACGGATTAGGATTAGGGGACGGGTTAGGGTAAGGCTTCGGGTAAGTGTTAGGGTTAGGGTTAGGGTTAGGGTTAGGGGACGGGGACGGTTTAGGGGACAGGTTAGGTTACGAAAACGGTTTAGGGTGAGCATACGTTTTAGGGTATGGGTTAGTGTTAGCCAACGGGTTAGGATTAGGGGACGGGTTAGGGTAAGGCTTCGGGTAAGGGTTAGGTTTAGGGTTAGGGTTAGGGGACGGGGACGGGGACGGGTACGGTTTAGGGGACAGGTTAGGGTACGACAATTGTTTAGGGTGAGTGTACGTGTTAGGGTAGGGGTTAGTGTTAGCGTACGGGTTAGGATTACTTGACGGGTTAGGGTAAGGCTTCGGGTAAGGGTTAGGGTTAGGGTTAGGGTTAGGCTTAGTGTTAGGGGACGGGGATGGTTTAGGGGACAGGTTAGGATACGACAACGGTTTAGGGTGAGCGTACGTGTTAGGGGACAGGTTATTGTTAGTGTACGGTTTAGGATTAGGGGACGGGTTACGGTAAGGCTTCGGGTAAGGGTTAGGGTTAGGGTTAGGGTTAGTGTTAGGGGACGGGGAAGGTTTAGGGGACAGGTTAGTGTACGACAACGGTTTAGGGTGAGCGTACGTGTTAGGGTACGGTTTAGTGTTAGCGTACGGGTTAGGATTAGGGGATGGGTTAGGGTAAGGCTTTGGGTAAGGGTTAGGTTTAGGGTTAGGGTTAGGGGACGGGGACGGTTTAGGGGACAGGTCCGGGAACGACAACGGTTTAGGGTGAGCGTACGTGTTAGGGTACGGTTTAGTGTTAGCGTACGGGTTAGGATTAGGGGACGGGTTAGTGTAAGGCTTCGGGTAAGGGTTAGGGTTAGGGTTACGGTTAGGTTTAGGGGACGGGGACGGTTTAGGGGACAGGGTAGCGTACGACAACGGTTTAGGGTGAGCGTACGCGTTAGGGTACGAGTTAGTGTTAGCGTATGTGTTAGTATTACGGGACGAGTAAGCGTAAGGCTTCAGGTAAGGATTACGGTTAGGGTTAGGGTTAGGGGACGGGGACGGTTTAGGGGACAGGTTAGTGTACGACAACGGTTTTGGGTGAGTGTACGTGTTAGGGTACAGGTTAGTGTTAGCGTACGGGTTAGGTTTACGGGACGGGTTAGGGTAAGGCTTCGGGTAAGGGTTAGGTTTAGCGTTAGGGTTAGGGTTAGTGTTAGGGGACGGGGACGGTTTAGGGGACAGGTTAGGATACGACAACGTTTTAGGGTGAGCGTACGTGTTAGGGTACAGGTTATTGTTAGTGTACGGGTTAGGATTAGGGGACGGGTTACGGTAAGGCTTCGGGTAAGGGTTAGGGATAGGGTTAGAGTTAGGGATAGTGTTAGGGGACGGGGAAGTTTTAGGGGACAGATTAGGGTACGACAACGGTTTAGGGTGAGCGTACTTGTTAGGGTACGGGTTAGTGTTAGCGTACGGGTTAGGATTAGAGGACGGGTTAGTGTAAGGCTTCGGGTAAGGGTCAGGTCTAGTGTTAGGGTTAGGGTTAGAGTTAGGAGACGGGGACGGTTTAGGGGACAGGTTAGTGTACGACAACGGTTTAGGGTGTGCGTATGTGTTAGGGTACGGTTTAGTGTTAGCGTACGTATTAGGATTAGGGGACGGGTTACTGTAAGGCTTCGGGTAAGGGTTAGGGTTAGGGGACGGGGACGGTTTAGGGGACAGGTTAGTGTACGACAACGGTTTAGGGTGAGCGTACGTGTTAGGGTACGGTTTAGTGTTAGCGTACGGGTTAGGATTAGGGGACGTGTTAGGGTAAGGCTTCGGGTAAGGGTTAGGGTTAGGGTTAGGGTTAGGGGACGGGGACGGTTTAGGGGACAGGTTAGGGTACGGCAACGTTTGAGGGTGATCCTACGTGTTAGGGTACGTGTTAGTGTTAGAGTACGGGTTAGGATTAGGGGACGGGTTAGGGTAAGGCTTCGGGTAAGGGTTAGGGTTAGGGTTACGGTTAGGTTTAGGGGACGGGGACGGTTTAGGGGACAGGTTAGGGTAGGACAATGGTTTAGGGTGAGCATACGTGTTAGGGTATGGGTTAGTGTTAGCCTACGGGTTAGGATTAGGGGACGGGTTAGGGCAAGGCTTCGGGTAAGGGTTAGGGTTAGGGTTAGGGATAGGGTTAGGGGACGGGGACGGGGACGGTTTAGGGGACAGGTTAGTGTACGACAACGGTTTAGGGTGAGCGTACGTGTTAGGCTACGGTTTAGTGTTAGTGTACGGGTTAGGATTAGGGGACGGGTTAGGGTAAGGCTTCGGGTAAGGGTTAGGGTTAGGCTTAGGGTTAGGGTTAGGGGACGGGGACGGTTTAGGGGACAGGTTAGGGTACGACAAATGTTTAGGGTGAGTGTACGTGTTAGGGTATGTGTTAGTGTTAGCATACGGTTTAGGATTACGGGACGGGTTAGGGTAAGGCTTCAAGTAAGGGTTAGGGTTAGGGTTAGGGTTAGGGTTAGTGTTAGGGTTAGGGGACGGGGACGGTTTAGGGGACAGGTTAGGATACAACAAAGGTTTAGGCTGAGCGTACATGTTAGGGTACGGGTTAGTGTTAGCGTACGGGTTAGGATTAGGGGACGGGTTAGGGTAAGGCTTCGGGTAAGTGTTAGGGTTAGGTTTAGGGTTAGGGTTAGTGTTAGGGGATGGGGACGGTTTAAGGGAGAGGTTAGGGTACGACAACGGTTTAGGGTGAGCGTACGTGTTAGGTTACGGGTTCGTGTTAGCGTACGATTTAGGATTAGGGGACGGGTTAGGGTAAGGCTTTGGGTAAGGGTTAGGGTTAGGGTTAGTGTTAAGGTTAGGGGACGGGGAGGGTTTATGGGACAGGTTAGGGTACGACAAATATTTAGGGTGAGCGTACTTGTTACAGTACGGGTTAGTGTTCGCGTACGGGTTAGGATTAGGGGACGCGTAAGGGTAAGGCTTCGGGTAAGGGTTCGGGTTAGTGTTAGGGTGAGGGTTAGGGTTAGGGGATGGTGAAGGTTTAGGGGACAGGTTAGGGTGCGACAACGGTTTAGGGTGAGCGTACGGGTTAGGGTACAGGTTATTGTTAGTGTACGGGTTAGGATTAGGGGACGGGTTACGGTAAGGCTTCGGGTAAGGGTTAGGGTTAGGGTTAGAGTTAGGGAGAGTGTTAGGGGACGGGGAAGGTTTAGGGGACAGGTTAGGGTACGACAACGGTTTAGAGTGAGCGTACGTGTTAGGGTACGGTTTAGTGTTAGCGTACGGGTTAGGATTAGGGGATGGGTTAGTGTAAGGCTTCGGGTAAGGGTTAGGTTTAGGGTTAGGGGACTGGGACGGTTTAGGGGACAGGTTAGGGTACGACAATGGTTTAGGGTGAGCATACGTGTTATGGTACGGGTTAGTGTTAGCCTACGGGTTAGGATTAGTGGAAGTGTTAGGGTAAGGCTTCGGGTAAGGGTTAGGGTTAGGGTTAGGTTTAGGGTTAGGGGACGGGGACGGGGACGGTTTAGGGGACAGGTTAGTGTACGACAACGGTTTAGGGTGAGTGTACGTGTTAGGGTACGGGTTATTGTTAGTGTACGGGTTAGGATTAGGGGACGGCTTAGGGTAAGGCTTCGGGTAAGGTTTAGGGTTAGGGTTAGGGTTAGGGTTAAGGTTAGGGGACGGGGACGCTTTAGGGGACAGGTTAGGGTACGACAACGGTTTAGGATGAGCGTACGTGTTAGGGTACCCGTTAGAGTTAGCATACGGGTTAGGATTAGGGGACGGGTTAGGGTAAGGCTTTTGGTAAGGGTTAGGGTTAGGGTTAGGGTTAGGGTTAGGGTTAGGGTTAGGGGATGGGGACGGTTTAGGGGAGAGGTTAGGGTACGTCAACAGTTTAGGGTGAGCGTACGTGTTAGGGTACGGTTTAGTGTTAGCGTATGGTTTAGGATTAGGGGACGGGTTAGGGTAAGGCTTTGGTTAAGGGTTAGGGTTAGGGTTAGGGTTAGTGTTAGGGTTAGGGGACGGGGACGGTTTAGGGGACAGGTTAGGGTACGACAACGGTTTAGGGTGAGCATAAGTGTTAGGGTATGGGTTAGTGTTAGCCTACAGTTTAGGATTAGGAGACGGGTTAGGGTAAGGCTTCGGGTAAGGGTTAGGGTTAGGGTTAGGGTTAGGGTTAAGGGACGGGGACGGGCACGGTTTAGAGGACAGGTTAGTGTACGACAACGGTTTAGGGTGAGCGTACGTTGTAGGGTATGGGTTAGTGTTAGCGTACAGGTTCGGATTAGGGGACGGGTTAGGGTAAGGCTTCGGGTAAGGTTAAGGTTTAGGGTTAGGGTTAGGGTTAGGGTTAGGGGAAGGGTACGGTTTAGGGGACAGGTTAGGGTACGACAACGGTTGTGGTGAGCGTACGTGTTAGGGAACGGGTTAGTGTTAGCGTATGGGTTAGGATTAAGTGACGGGTTAGGTTAAGGCTACAGGTAAGGGTTAGGGTTACGGTTAGGGTTAGGGTTAGGGTTAGGGGACGGCGACGGTTTAGGGGACAGGTGAGGGTACGACAACTGTTTAGGGTGAGTGTACGTGTTAGGGTAGGGGTTAGTGTTAGCATACGGGTTAGGATTACAGGACGGGTTAGGGTAAGGCTTCGGGTAAGGGTTAGGGTTAGGGTTAGGGTTAGGGTTAGTGTTAGGGGACGGGGACGGTTTAGGGGACAGGTTAGGATACGACAACGGTTTACGGTGAGCGTACGTGTTAGGGGACAGGTTATTGTTAGTGTACGGTTTAGGATTAGGGGACGGGTTACGGTAAGGCTTCGGGTAAGGGTTAGGGTTAGGGTTAAGGTTAGGGTTAGTGTTAGGGGACGGGGAAGGTTTAGGGGACAGGTTAGGGTACGACAACGGTTTAGGGTGAGCGTACGTGTTAGGGTACGGTTTAGTGTTAGCGTACGGGTTAGGATTAGGGGATGGGTTAGGGTAAGGCTTCGGGTAAGGGTTAGGTTTAGGGTTAGGGTTAGGGACGGGGACGGTTTAGGGGACAGGTTAGGGTACGAAAACGGTTTAGGGTGAGCGTACGTGTTAGGGTACGGGGTAGTGTTAGCGTACGGGTTAGGATTAGGGGACGGGTTAAGGTAGGGCTTCGGGTAAGTGTTAGGGTTAGGGGACGGGGACGGTTTAGGGGACAGGTTAGGGTACGACAACGGTTTAGGGTGAGCATACGTGTTAGGGTATGTGTTAGTGTTAGCCTACGGATTAGGATTAGGGGACGGGTTAGGGTAAGGCTTCGGGTAAGGGTTAGGGTTAGGGTTAGGGTTAGGGTTAGGGGACGGGGACGGGTACGGTTTAGGGGACAGGTTAGGGTACGACAACCGTTTAGGGTGAGCGTACGTGTTAGTGTACGGGTTAGTTTTAGCGTACGGGTTAGGATTAGGGGACGGGTTAGTGTAAGGCTTCGGGTAAGGGTTAGGTTTAGGGTTAGGGTTAGGGTTAGGGTTAGGGTACGGGGACGGTTTAGGGGACAGGTTAGTGTACGACAACGGTTTAGGGTGAGCGTACGTGTTAGGGTATGGGTTAGAGTTAGCATACGTGTTAGGATTAGGGGACGGGTTAGTGTAATGCTTCGGGTAAGGGTTAGGGTTAGGGTTAGGGGACGGGGAACGTTTAGGGGACAGGTTAGGGTACGACAACGGTTTAGGGTGAGCGTACGTGTTAGTGTATGGATTAGTGTTAACGTTCGGGTAAGGATTAGGGGACGGGTTAGGGTAAGGCTTCAGGTAAGGGTTCGGGTTAGGGTTAGGGGACGGGGAACGTTTAGGGGACAGGTTAGGGTACGACAACGGTTTAGGGTGAGCGTACGTGTTAGGGTACGGTTTAGTGTTAGCGTACGGGTTAGGATTAGGGGACGGGTTAGGGTAACGCTTCGGGTAAGCGTTAAGTTTAGGGTTAGGGTTAGGGTTACGGGATGGGGACGGTTTAGGGGACATGTTAGGGTACGACAACGGTTTATGGTGAGCGTACGTGTTAGGCTACGGGTTAGTGTTAGCGTACGGGTTAGGTTTAGGGGACGGGTTAGGGTAAGGCTTAGGGTAAGGGTTAGGGTTAGGGTTAGGGTTAGGGGACGGGCACGGTTTAGGGGACAGGTTAGGGTACGACAACGGTTTAGGGTGAGCGTACGTGTTAGGGTACGAGATAGTGTAAGCATACGTGTTAGTATTAGGGGACAGGTTAGGGTAAGGCTTCGGGTAAGGTTTAGGGTTAGGGTTAGGTTTAGGGGACGGGGACGGTTTAGGGGACAGGTTAGGGTACGACAACGGTTTAGGGTGAGCGTACGTGTTAGTGTACGGGTTAGTGTTAGCGTACGGTTTAGGATTAGGGGACGGGTTAGGGTAAGGCTTTGGGTAAGGGTTAGGGTTAGGGTTAGGGTTAGGGTTAGGGTTAGGGAACGGGGACGGTTTAGGGGACAGGTTAGGGTACGACATCGGTTTAGCGTGTGCGTACGTGTTAGGGTACGGGTTAGACTTAGCATACGGGTTAGGATTAGGGGACGGGTTAGGGTAATGCTTCGGGTAAGGGTTAGGGTTAGGGTTAGGGTTAGGGTTAGGGGACGGGGATGGTTTAGGGGACAGTTTAGGGCACGACAACGGTTTTGGGTGAGCGTACGTGTTAGGGTATGGATTAGTGTTAGCGTTCGGGTAAGGATTAGGGGACGGGTTAGTGTAAGGCTTCGGGTAAGGGTTCGGGTTAGGGTTAGGTTTAGGGTTAAGGTTAGGGGACGGTGACGGTTTAGGGGCAGGTTAGGGTACGACAACGGTTTAGGGTGAGCGTACGTGTTAGGCTACGGGTTACTGTTAGCCTACGTGTTAGGATTAGGGGACGGGTTAGGGTAAGGCTTCGGGTAAGGGTTAGGTTGAGGTTTAGGGTTAGGGGACGGGGACGGTTTAGGGGACAGGTTAGCGTACGAGAACGGTTTAGGGTGAGCGTACGTGTTAGGGTACGAGTTAGTGTTAGCGTATGTGTTAGTATTACGGGACGAGTTAGCGTAAGGCTTCAGGTAAGGATTATGGTTAGGGTTAGGGTTAGGGGACGGGGACGGTTTAGGGGACAGGTTAGGGTACGACAACGGTTTAGGGTGAGCGTACGTGTTAGGCTACGGGTTAATGTTAGCGTACGGGTTAGGAGTAGGGGACGGGTTAGGGTAAGGCTTCGGGTAAGGGTTAGGATTAGGGTTAGGGTTAGGGTTAGGGTTAGGGGACGGTTTAGGGGACAGGTTAGGGTACGACAACGGTTTAGCGTGAGCGTACGTGTTAGGGTACAGGTTATGGTGAGTGTACGGGTTAGGATTAGGGGACGGGTTAGGGTAAGGCTTCGGGTAAGGGTTAGGGTTAGGGTTAGGGTTAGGTTTAGGGTTAGGGTTAGGAGACGGGGACGGTTTAGGGGACAGGTTAGTGTACGATAACGGTTTAGGGTGAGCGTACGTGTTAGGGTATGGGTTAGTGTTAGCGTACGGGTTAGGCTTATGGGACGGGTTAGGGTAAGGCTTCGGGTAAGGGATAGGGTTAGGGTTAGGGTTAGGATTAGGGTTAGGGGACGGTTTAGGGAACAGGTTAGAATACGACAACTGTTTAGGGTGAGCGTACGTGTTAGGGTATGGGTTAGTGTTAGCGTACGGATTAGGCTTAAGGGACGGGTTACGGTAAGGCTATAGGTAAGGGTTAGGGTTAGGGTTAGGGTTAGGGATAGGGGACGGGGATGGTTTAGGGTACAGGTTAGGGTACGACAATGGTTTAGGGTGAGCGTACGTGTTAGGGTACGGGTTAGTGTTAGCGTACGTGTTAGGATTAGAGAACGGGTTAGGGTAAGGATTCGGGTAAGGTTTAGGGTTAGGGTTAGGTTTAGGAGACGGGGAAGGTTTAGGGGACAGGTTAGTGTACGACAACGGTTTAGGGTGAGCGTATATGTTAGGGTACGGTTTAGTGTTAGTGTACGGGTTAGGATTAGGGGACGGGTTACGGTAAGGCTTCTGTTAAGGGTTAGGTTTAGGGTTAGGGTTAGGGTTAGGGTTAGGGGACGGGGACGGTTTAGGGGACAGGTTAGGGTACGAAGAAGTTTTAGGGTGAGCATACGTGTTAGGGTACGGTTTATTGTTAGCGTACGGGTTAGGATTAGGGGACGGGATATGGTAAGGCTTTGGGTAAGGGCTAGCGTTAGGGTTAGGGTTAGGGTTAGGGGACGGGTATGGTTTAGGGGACAGTTTAGGGTACGACAACGGTTTATGGTGAGCGTACGTGTTAGGGTACGTGTTAGTGTTATCATATGGTTTAGGATTAGGGGACGGGTTAGGGTAAGGCTTCGGGTAAGGGTTAGGTTTAAGGTTAGGGTTAGGGTTAGGGGACGGAGACGGTTTAGGGGACAGGTTAGGGTACGACAACGGTTTACGGTGAGCGTACGTGTTAGTGTATGGGTTAGTTTTAGCGTACGGGTTAGGATTAGGGGACGGGTTAGTGAGAGGCTTCGGGTAAGGGTTAGGGTTAGGTTTAGGGTTAGGGTTAGGGTTAGGGAAAGGGGACGGTTTAGGGGACAGGTTCGGGTACGACAACGGTTTAGGGTGAGCGTACGTGTTAGGGTATGGGTTAGAGTTAGCATACGGGTTAGGATTGGGGGACGGGTTAGTGTAATGTTTTGGGTAAGGGTTAGGGTTAGGGTTAGGGTTAGGGTTAGGATTAGGGGACGGGGACGTTTTAGGGGACAGGTTAGGGCACGACAACGGTTTTGGGTGAGCGTACGTGTTAGGGTATGGATTAGTGTTAGCGTTCGGGTAAGGATTAGGGGACGGGTTAGGGTAAGGCTTCGGGTAAGGGTTCGGGTTAGGGTTAGGGTTAGGGGACGGGGACGGGGACGGTTTAAGGGACAGGTTAGGGTACGACAACTGTTTAGGGTGAGCGTACGTTTTAGGGTACGGTTTAGTGTTAGCGTACGGGTTAGGATTAGGGGACGGGTTAGGGTAAGGCTTCGGGTAAGCGTTAAGGTTAGGGTTAGGGTTAGGGTTAGGGTTAGGGGACGGGGACGGTTTAGGGGCCATGTTAGGGTACGACAACTGTTTATGGTGAGCGTACGTGTTAGGCTACGGGTTAGTGTTAGCGTACGGGTTAGGATTAGGGGACGGGTTAGGGTAAGGCTTCGGGTAAGGGTTAGGGTTAGGGTTAGGGTTAGGGGACGGGGACGGTTTAGGGGACAGGTTAGCGTACGAGAACGTTTTAGGGTGAGCGTACGTGTTAGGGTACGAGTTAGTGTTAGCGTATGTGTTAGTATTACGGGACGAGTTAGCGTATGGCTTCAGGTAAGGATTACGGTTAGGGTTAGGGTTAGGGGACCGGGACGGTTTAGGGGACAGGTTAGGGTACGACAACGGTTTAGGGTGAGCGTACGTGTTAGGCTACGGTTTAATGTTAGCGTACGGGTTAGGAGTAGGGGACGGGTTAGGGTAAGGCTTAGGGTAAGGGTTAGGATTAGGGTTAGGGTTAGGGTTAGGGGACGGGGACGGTTTAGGGGACAGGTTAGGGTACGACAACGGTTTAGGGTGAGCGTACGTGTTAGGGTACTGGTTATGGTTAGCGTACGGGTTAGGATTAGGGGACGGGTTAGGGTAAGGCTTCGGGTAAGGGTTAGGGTTAGGGTTAGGGTTAGGGTTAGGGGACGGGGACGGTTTAGGGGACAGGTTAATGTACGATAACGGTTTAGGGTGAGCGTACGTGTTAGGGTATGGGTTAGTGTTAGGGTACGGTTTAGGATTAGGGGACGGGTTAGGGTAAGGCTTCGGGTAAGGGTTCGGGTTAGGGTTAGGGTTAGGGGACGGGGACGGGTACAGGGACAGTTTAGGGGACAGGTTAGTGTATGACAACAGTTTAGGGTGAGCGTACGTGTTAGGGTACGGGTTAGTGTTAGCGTACGGGTTAGGATTAGGGGACGGGTTAGGGTAAGGCTTCGGGTAAGGGTTCGGGTTAGGGTTAGGGTTAGGGGACGGGGACGGGTACGGTTTAGGGGACAGGTTAGAGTATGACAACAGTTTAGGGTGAGCGTACGTGTAAGGCTACGGGTTAGTGTTAGCGTACGGGTTAGGATTAGGGGACGGGTTAGGGTAAGGCTTCGGGTAAGGGTTAGGGTTAGGGTTAGGGTTAGGGTTAGGGGACGGTTTAGGGGACAGGTTAGAATACGACAACTGTTTAGGGTGAGCGTACGTGTTAGGGTATGGGTTAATGTTAGCGTACGGGTTAGGCTTATGGGACGGGTTAGTGTAAGGCTTCAGATAAGGGTTAGGGTTAGGGTTAGGGTTAGGGTGAGGGATAGGGGACGGGGATGGTTTAGGGTACAGGTTAGTGTTCGACAATGGTTTAGGGTGAGCGTACGTGTTAGGGTACGGGTTAGTGTTAGCGTACGGGTTAGGATTAGAGAACGGGTTAGGGTAAGGATTCGGGAAAGGTTTAGGGTTAGGGTTAGGTTTAGGAGACGGGGAAGGTTTAGGGGACAGGTTAGTGTACGACAACGGTTTAGGGTGATCATGTATGTTAGGGTACGGTTTAGTGTTAGTGTACGGGTTAGGATTAGGGGACGGGTTAAGGTAAGGCTTCGGGTAAGGGTTAGGTTTAGGGTTAGGGTTAGGGTTAGGGTTAGGGGACGGGGAAGGTTTAGGGGACAGGTTAGGGTACGACAACGGTTTAGGGTGAGCGTACGTGTTAGGGTACGTTTTAGTGTTAGCGTATGGGTTAGGATTAGGGGATGGGTTAGGGTAAGGCTTCGGGTAAGGTTTAGGTTTAGGGTTAGGTTTAGGTGACGGGGATGGTTTAGGGGACAGGTTAGGGTACGACAACGGTTTAGGGTGAGCGTACGTGTTAGGTTATGGGTTAGTGTTAGCGTACGGGTTAGGATTAGGGCACGGGTTAGGGTACGGCTTCGGGTAAGAGTTAGGGTTAGGGTTAGGGTTAGGGTTAGGGGACGGGGACGGGGACGGTTTAGGGGACAGGTTAGTGCACGACAACGGTTTAGGGTGAGCGTACGTGTTAGGGTATGGTTTATTGTTAGCGTACGGGTTAGGATTAGGGGACGGGTTAGGGTAAGGCTTCGGGTAAGGTTTAGGGTTAGGGTTAGGGTTAGGGTTAGGGTTAGGGGACGTGTACGGTTTAGGGGACAGTTTAGGGTACGACAACGGTTTAGGGTTAGCGTACATGTTAGGGTACGGGTTAGTGTTATCGTATGGGTTAGGATTAGGGGACGGGTTACTGTAAGGCTTCGGGTAAGGGTTAGGGTTAGGGTTAGGGGACGGGGACGGGGACGGTTGAGGGGACAGGTTAGGGTACGACAACGGTTTAGGGTGAGCGTACGTGTTAGTGTATGGGTTAGTTTTAGCGTACGGGTTAGGATTAGGGGACGGGTTACTGTAAGGCTTCGGGTAAGGGTTAGGGTTAGGGTTAGGGTTAGGGTTAGGGTTAGGCTTAGGGAACGGTTTAAGGGAGAGGTTAGGGTACGACAACGGTTTAGAGTGAGCGTACGTGTTAGGGTACGGTTTAGTGTTAGCGTACGGGTTAGGATTAGGTGACGGGTTAGGGTAAGGCTTCGGGTAAGGGTTAGTGTTAGGGTTAGGGGACGGGGACGGTTTAGGGAACAGGTTGGGGTACGACAATGGTTTAGGGTGAGCGTACGTGTTAGGGTGCGGGATAGTGTTAGCGTACGTGTTAGGATTAGGGGACGGGTTAGTGTAAGGCTTCGGGTAAGGGTTAGGGTTAGGGTTAGGGTTAGGTTTAGGGGACGGGGACGGTTTAGGGGACAGGTTAGGGTACGACAACGGTTTAGGGTGAGCGTACGTGTTAGGGTATGGGTTAGGGTTAGCGTACGTGTTAGGGTACGGTTTAGTGTTAGCATACGGCTTAGGATTAGGGGACGGGTTAGGGTAAGGCTTCGGGTAAGGGTTACGGTTAGGGTTAGGGTTAGGGTTAGTGTTAGGGGATGGGGAAGGTTTAGGGGACATGTTAGGGTACGACAACGGTTTATGGTGAGCGTACGTGTTAGGCTACCGGTTAGTGTTAGCGTACGGTTTACTGTTAGGGGAGGGGTTAGGGTAAGGCTTAGGGTAAGGGTTAGGGTTAAGGTTAGGGGACGGGGACGGGGACGGTTTAGGGGACAGGTTAGGGTACGACAACGGTTTAGGGTGAGCGTACGTGTTAGGGTACGAGATAGTGTTAGCATACGTGTTAGTATTAGGGGACGGGTTAGGGTAAGGCTTCGGGTAAGGGTTAGGGTTAGGGTTAGGGTTAGGGGACGGGGACGGTTTAGGGGACAGGTTAGGGTACGACAACGGTTTAGGGTGAGCGTACGTGTTAGTGTACGGGTTAGTGTTAGCGTACGGTTTAGGATTAGGGGACGGGTTAGGGTAAGTCTTCGTGTAAGGGTTAGGGTTAGGGTTAGGGTTACGGTTAGGGTTATGGAACGTGGACGGTTTAGGGTACAGGTTAGGGTACGACATCGATTTCGCGTGAGCGTACATGTTAGGGTACGGGTTAGAGTTAGCATACAGGGTAGGATTAGGGGACGGGTTAGGGTAATGCTTCGGGTAAGGGTTAGGGTTAGGTTTAGGGTTAGGGTTAGGGTTAGGGAACGGGGAAGGTTTAAGGGACAGGTTAGGGCACGACAACTGTTTTGGGTGAGCGTACATGTTAGGGTATGGATTAGTGTTAGCGTTCGGGTAAGGATTAGGGGACGGGTTAGGGTAAGGCTTCGGGTAAGGGTTAGGGTTAGGGTTAGGGTTAGGGTTAGGGAACGGGGACGGTTTAGGGGACAGGTTAGGGTACGACAACGGTTTAGGGTGAGCGTACGTGTTAGGGTACGGGTGACTGTTAGCGTACCGGTTAGGATTAGGGGATGGGTTAGGATAAGGTTTCGGGTAAGGGTTAGTGTTAGGGTTAGGGTTAGGGTTAGGGGACGGGGACGGTTTAGGGGAAAGGTTAGGGTACGACAATGGTTTAGGGTGAGCGTAAGTGTTAGGGTACGGTTTAGTGTTAGGGTACGGGTTAGGATTATGGGACGGGTTAGGGTAAGTCTTCGGGTAAGGGTTAGGTTTAGGTTTAGCGTTAGGGGACGGGGACGGTTTAGGGGACAGGTTATGGTACGACAACGTTTTAGGGTGAGCGTACATGTTAGGGTACGTGTTAGTGTTAGCGTATCGGTTAGGATTAGGGGACGGGTTAGGGTAAGGCTTCGGGTAAGGGTTAGGGTTAGGGTTAGGGTTAGGGAATGGGGCGGGGATGGTTTAGGGTACAGGTTAGGGTACGACAATAGTTGAGGGTGAGCGTACGTGTTAGGGTACGGGTTAGGGTTAGCGTACGGGTTAGGATTAGGGGATGGTTTAGTGTAAGGCTTCGGGTAAGTGTTAGGGTTAGGGTTAGGGTTAGGGTTAGGGGACGGGGACGGTTTAGGGGACAGGTTAGGGTACGACAACGGTTTAGGGTGAGCGTCCGTGTTAGGGTACGGGTTAGTGTTAGCGTACGGGTTAGGATTAGGGGACGGGTTAGAGTAAGGCTTCGGGTAAGGGTTCGGGTTAGGGTTAGGGTTAGGGGACGGGGACTGGGACGGTTTAGGGGACAGGTTAGAGTACGACAACAGTTTAGTGTGGGCGTACGTGTTAGGCTACGGGTTAGTGTTAGCGTCCGGGTTAGGATTAGGGGACGGGTTAGGTTAAGGCTTCGGGTAAGGGTTAGGGTTAGGGTTAGGGTTAGGGTTAGGGTTAGGGGACGGGGACAGTTTAGGGGACAGGTTAGTGTACGACAACTGTTTAGGGTGAGTGTACGTGTTAGGGTATGGGTTAGTGTTAGCGTACGGGTTAGGCTTATGGGACGGGTTAGGGTAAGGCTTCGGGTAAGGGTTAGGGTTACGGTTAGGGTTAGGGTTAGGGTTAGGTGACGGGGACGGTTTAGGGGACAGGTTATGGTACGACAACATTTTAGGGTGAGCGTACGTGTTAGGGTACGTGTTAGTGTTAGCGTACCGGATAGGATTAGGAGACGGGTTAGGGTAAGGCTTCGGGTAAGGGTTAGGGTTAGGGTTAGGGTTAGGGATAGTGGCCGGGATGGTTTAGGGTACAGGTTAGGGTACGACAATGGTTGAGGGTGAGCGTACGTGTTAGGGTACGGGTTAGGGTTAGCGTACGGGTTAGGATTAGGGGATGGTTTAGTGTAAGGCTTCTGGTAAGGGTTAGGGTTAGTGTTAGGGTTACGGTTAGGGGACGGGGACGGTTTAGGGGACAGGTTAGGGTACGACAACGGTTTAGGGTGAGCGTCCGTGTTAGGGTACGGGTTAGTGTTAGCGTACGTGTAAGGATTAGGGGACAGGTTAGGGTAAGTCTTCGGGTAAGGGTTCGGGTTAGGGTTAGGGTTAGGGGACGGGCACGGGGATGGTTTAGGGGACAGGTTAGAGTACGACAACAGTTTAGGGTGAGCGTACGTGTTAGGCTACGTGTTAGTGTTAGCGTCCGGGTTAGGATTAGGGGACGTGTTAGGTTAAGGCTTCGGGTAAGGGTTAGGGTTAGGGTTAGGGTTAGGGGACGGGGACGGTTTAGGGGACAGGTTAGTGTACGACAACTGTTTAGGGTGAGCGTACGTGTTAGGGTATGGGTTAGTGTTAGCGTACGGGTTAGGCTTATGGGACGGGTTAGGGTAAGGCTTCGGGTAAGGGTTAGTGTTAGGGTTAGGGTTAGGGTTAGGGTAAGGGATAGGGGACGGCGATGGTTTAGGGTACAGGTTAGGGTACGACAATGGTTTAGGGTGAGCATACGTGTTAGGGTACGGGTTAGTGTTAGCGTAGGGGTTAGGCTTAGAGGACGGGTTAGGGTAAGGTTTCGGGTAAGGTTTAGGGTTAGGGTTAGGGTTAGGGTTAGGAGACGGGGAAGGTTTAGGGGACAGGTTAGTGTACGACAACGGTTTAGGGTGAGCGTATATGTTAGGGTACGGTTTAGTGTTAGTGTAAGGGTTAGGATTAGGGGACGGGTTATGGTAAGGCTTCGGGTAAGGGTTAGGGTTAGGGTTAGGGTTAGGTTTAGGGTTAGGGGACGGGGAAGGTTTAGAGGACAAGTTAGGGTACGACAACGGTTTAGGGTGAGCGTACGTGTTAGGGTACGGTTTAGTGTTAGCGTACGGGTTAGGATTAGGGGATGGGTTAGGGTAAGGCTTCGGGTAAGGGTTAGGTTTATGGTTAGGGTTAGGGGATGGGGACGGTTTAGGGGACAGGTTAGGGTACGACAACGGTTTAGGGTGAGCGTACGTGTTAAGCTATGGGTTAGTGTTAGCGTACGGGTTAGGATTAGGGCACGGGTTAGGGTACGGCTTCGTGTAAGGGTTAGGGTTAGGGTTAGGGTTAGGGGACGGGGACGGTTTAGGGGACAGGTTAGGGTACGACAACGGTTTAGGGTGAGCATACGTGTTAGGGTACAGTTTAGTGTTAGCCTACGGGTTAGGATTACGGGACGGGTTAGGGTACGGCTTCGGGTAAGGGTTACTGTTAGGGTTAGGTTTAGGGTTAGGGGACGGGGACGGGGACGGTTTAGGGGACAGGTTAGTGTACGACAACGGTTTAGGGTGAGCGTACGTGATAGGGTACGGGTTATTGTTAGCGTACGAGTTAGGATTAGGGGACGGGTTAGGGTAAGGCTTTGGGTAAGGTTTAGGGTTAGGGTTAGGGATAGGGTTAGGGGACGGGGACGGTTTAGGGGACAGGTTAGGGTACGACAACTGTTTAGGATGAGTGTACGTGTTAGGGTATGGGTTAGAGTTAGCATACGGGTTAGTATTAGGGGACGGGTTAGGGTAAGGCTTCGGGTAAGGGATAGGGTAAGGGTTAGCGTTAGGGTTAGGGGACGGGGACGGTTTAGGGGACAGGTTCGGGTACGAGAACGGTTTAGTGTGAGCGTACGTGTTAGGGTATAGGTTAGTGTTAGCGTATGGGTTAGGTTTAGGGGACGGTTTAGGGTAAGGCTTCGGGTAAGGTTTAGGGTTAGGGTTAGGATTAGGTTTAGGGTTAGGGGACGGGGATGGTTTAGGGGACAGGTTAGTGTACGGCAACAGTTTAGGGTGAGCGTACGTGTTAGGGTACGGGTTAGTGTTAGCGTACGGGTTAGGTTTCAGGGACGGGTTAGGGTACGGCTTCAGGTAAGCGTTAGGGTTATGTTTAGGGTTAGGGTTAGGGTTAGGGGACGGCGACGGTATAGGGGACAGGTTAGTGTACGACAACTGTTTAGGGTGAGTGTACGTGTTAGGGTACCGGTTAGTGTTAGCGTACGGGTTAGGATTACGGGACGGGTTAGGGTAAGGCTTCGGGTAAGGGTTAGGGTTAGGGTTAGGGTTAGGGTTAGGGTTAGGGTTAGGGGACGGGGACGGTTTAGGGGACAGATTAGGGTACGACAACGGTTTAGGGTGAGCGTACGTGTTAGGTTACGGGTTATTGTTAGCGTACGGGTTAGGATTAGGGGACGATTTACGGTAAGGCTTCGGGTAAGGGTTAGCGTTAGGGTTAGGGTTAGGGTTAGGGGACGGGGACGGGGATGGTTTAGGGGACAGGTTAGGGTACGACAATGGTTTAGGGTGAGCGTACGTGTTAGTGTACGGGTTAGTGTTAGCGTACGGGTTAGGATTACGGGACGGGTTAGGGTAAGTCTTCAGGTAAGATTAGGGTTAGGGTTAGGGTTAGGGTTAGGGGACGGGGACGGTTTAGGGGACAGGTTAGGGTACGACAACGGTTTAGGGTGAGCGTACGTGTTAGTGTACGGGTTAGTGTTAGCGTACGGTTTAGGATTAGGGGACGGTTTAGGGTAAGTCTTCGTGTAAGGGTTAGGGTTAGGGTTAGGGTTACGGTTAGGGTTAGGGAACGTGGACGGTTTAGGGTACAGGTTAGGGTACGACATCGGTTTCGCGTAAGCGTACGTGTTAGGGTACGGGTTAGAGTTAGCATACAGGGTAGGATTAGGGGACTGGTTAGGGTAATGCTTCGGGTAAGGGTTAGGGTTAGGTTTAGGGTTAGGGTTAGGGTTAGGGGACGGGGAAGGTTTAGGGGACAGGTTAGTGCACGACAACGGTTTTGGGTGAGCGTACATGTTAGGGTATGGATTAGTGTTAGCGTTCGGGTAAGGATTAGGGGACTGGTTAGGGTAAGGCTTCGGGTAAGGGTTCGGGTTAGGTTTAGGGTTAGGGTTAGGCTTAGGGGACGGTGACGGTTTAGGGGACAGGTTAGGGTACGACAACGGTTTAGGGTGAGCGTACGTGTTAAGGTACGGGTGACTGTTAGCGTATGGGTTAGGATTAGGGGACGGGTTAGGATAAGGTTTCGGGTAAGTGTTAGTGTTAGGGTAAGGGTTAGGGGACGGGGACGGTTTAGGGGACAGGTAAGAGTACGACAACGGTTTATGGTGAGCGTACGTGTTAGGCTACGGGTTAGTGTTAGGGTACGGGTTAGGATTAGGGGACGTGTTAGGGTAAGGCTTCGGGTAAGGGTTCGGGTTAGGGTTAGGGTTAGGGTTAGTGTTAGGGGACGGGGACGGTTTAGGGGACAGGTAAGAGTACGACAACGGTTTATGGTGAGCGTACGTGTTAGGCTACGGGTTAGTGTTAGCGTACGTGTTAGGATTAGGGGACGGGTTAGGGTAAGGCTTCGGGTAAGGTTTAGGTTTAGGTTTAGGGTTAGGGGATGGGGACGGTTTAAGGGACAGGTTAGGGTACGACAACGGTTTAGGGTGAGCGTACGTGTTAGGATATGGGTTAGTGTTAGCGTACTAGTTAGGCTTATGGGACGGGTTAGGGTAAGGCTTCAGGTAAGGGTTAGGGTTAGGGTTAGGGTTAGGGTTAGGGGACGGGGACGGTTTAGGTGACAGGTTATGGTACGACAACGTTTTAGGGTGAGCGTACGTGTTAGGGTACGTGTTAGTGTTAGCGTACCGGTTAGGATTAGGGGACGGGTTAGGGTAAGGCTTCGGGTAAGGGTTAGGGTTAGGGTTAGGGTTAGTGTTAGGGGACGGGGACGGTTTAGGGGACAGGTTAGAGTACGACAACGGTTTATGGTGAGCGTACGTGTTAGGCTACGTGTTAGTGTTAGCGTACGTGTTAGGATTAGGGGACGGGTTAGGGTAAGGCTTTGGGTAAGGGTTAGGTTTAGGTTTAGGGTTAGGGGACGGGGACGGTTTAGGGGACAGGTTAGGGTACGACAACGGTTTAGGGTGAGCGTACGTGTTAGGGTACGAGTTAGTGTTAGCGTTCGTGTTAGTATTACGGGACGAGTTAGCGTAAGGCTTCAGGTAAGAATTAGGGTTAGGGTTAGGGTTAGGGGACGGGGACGGTTTTGGGGACAGTTTAGGGTACGACAACGGTTTAGGGTGAGCGTACGTGTTAGGGTTCTGTTTATGGTTAGCGTACGGGTTAGGATTAGGGGACGGGTTAGAGTAAGGCTTCGGGTAAGGGTTAGGGTTAGGGTTAGGGTTAGGATTAGGGGACGGGTTTGTTTAGGGGACAGGTTAGTGTACGATAACGGTTTAGGGTGAGCGTACGTGTTACGGTATGGGTTAGTATTAGCGTACGGGTTAGGCTTATGGGACGGGTTAGGGTAAGGCTTCAGGTAAGGGTTAGGGTTAGGGTTAGGGTTAGGGTTAGGTGACGGGGACGGTTTAGGGGACAGGTTATGGTACGACAACATTTTAGGGTGAGCGTACGTGTTAGGGTACGTGTTAGTGTTAGCGTACCGGTTAGGATTAGGAGACGGGTTAGGGTAAGGCTTCGGGTAAGTGTTAGGGTTAGGGTTAGGGTTAGGGATAGGGGCGGGGATGGTTTAGGGTACAGGTTAGGGTACGACAATGGTTGAGGGTGAGCGTAGGGGTTAGGGTACGGGTTAGGGTTAGCGTACGGGTTAGGATTAGGGGATGGTTTAGTGTAAGGCTTCGGGTAAGGGTTAGGGTTAGTGTTTTGATTATGGTTAGGGGACGGGGACGGTTTAGGGGACAGGTTAGGGTACGACAACGGTTTAGGGTGAGCGTCCGTGTTATGGTACGGGTTAGTGTTAGCGTACGGGTTAGGATTAGGGGACAGGTTAGGGTAAGGCTTCGGGTAAGGGTTCGGGTTAGGGTAGGGTTAGGGGACGGGGACGGGGATGGTTTAGGGGACAGGTTAGAGTACGACAACAGTTTAGGGTGAGCGTACGTGTTAGGCTACGGGTTAGTGTTAGCGTCCGGGTTAGGATTAGGGGACGGGTTAGGTTAAGGCTTCGGGTAAGGGTTAGGGTTAGGGTTAGGGTTAGGGTTAGGGGACGGGGATGGTTTAGGGGACAGGTTCGTGTACGACAACTGTTTAGGGTGAGCTTACGTGTTAGGGTATGGGTTAGTGTTAGCGTACGGGTTAGGCTTATGGGACGGGTTAGAGTAAGGCTTCGGGTAAGGGTTAGTGTTAGGGTTAGGGTTAGGGTTAGGGATAGGGTACGGGGATGGTTTAGGGTACAGGTTAGGGTACGACAATGGTTTAGGGTGAGCATACGTGTTAGGGTACGGGTTAGTGTTAGCGTAGGGGTTAGGCTTAGTGGACGGGTTAGGGTAAGGTTTCGGGTAAGGTTTAGGGTTAGGGTTAGGGTTAGGGTTAGGAGATGGGGAAGGTTTAGGGGACAGGTTAGTGTACGACAACGGTTTAGGGTGAGCGTATATGTTAGGGTACGGTTTAGTGTTAGTGTACGGGTTAGGATTAGGGGACGGGTTATGGTAAGGCTTCGGGTAAGGGTTAGGTTTATGGTTAGGGTTAGGGGATGGGGACGGTTGAGGGGACAGGTTAGGGTACGACAATGGTTTAGGGTGAGCGTACGTGTTACGCTATGGGTTAGTGTTAGCGTACGGGTTAGGATTAGGGCACGGGTTAGGGTACAGCTTCGTGTAAGGGTTAGGGTTAGGGTTAGGGTTAGGGTTAGGGTTAGGGGACGGGGATGGTTTAGGGGACAGGTTAGGGTACGACAACGGTTTAGGGTGAGCATACGTGTTAGGGTACGGGTTAGTGTTAGCCTACGGGTTAGGATTAGGGGACGGGTTAGGGTACGGCTTCGGGTAAGGGTTACTGTTAGGGTTAGGTTTAGGGTTAGGGGACGGGGACGGGGACGGTTTAGGGGACAGGTTAGTGTACGACAACGGTTTAGGGTGAGCGTACGTGATAGGGTACGGGTTATTGTTAGCGTACGAGTTAGGATTAGGGGACGGGTTAGGGTAAGGCTTCGGGTAAGGTTTAGTGTTAGGGTTAGTGTTAGGGATAGGGTTAGGGGACGGGGACGGTTTAGGGGACAGGTTAGGGTACGACAACTGTTTAGGATAAGCGTACGTGTTAGGGTACGGTTTAGAGTTAGCATACGGGTTAGTATTAGGGGACGGGTTAAGTTAAGGCTTCGGGTAAGGTATAGGGTTAGGGTTAGCGTTAGGGTTAGGGGACGGGGACGGTTTAGGGGACAGGTTCGGGTACGAGAACGGTTTAGTGTGAGCGTACGTGTTAGGGTACGGGTTAGTGTTAGCGTATGGGTTAGGTTTAGGGGACGGTTTAGTGTAAGGTTTCGGGTAAGGTTTAGGGTTAGGGTTAGGATTAGGGTTAGGGTTAGGGGACGGGGATTGTTTAGGGGACAGGTTAGTGTACGGCAACAGTTTAGGGTGAGCGTACGTGTTAGGGCACGGGTTAGTGTTAGCGTACGGGTTAGAATTCAGGGACGGGTTAGGGTAAGGTTTCAGGTAAGCGTTAGGGTTAGGGTTAGGGTTATGTTTAGGGTTAGGGGACGGCGACGGTATAGGGGACAGGTTAGTGTATGACAACTGTTTAGGGTGAGTGTACGTGTTAGGGTACCGGTTAGTGTTAGCGTACGTGTTAGGAATACGGGACGGGTTAGGGTAAGGCTTCGGGTAAGGGTTAGGGTTAGGGTTAGGGTTAGGGTTAGGGTTAGGGTTAGGGGACGGGGACGGTTTAGGGGACAGATTAGGGTACGACAACGGTTTAGGGTGAGCGTACGTGTTAGGTTACGGGTTATTGTTAGCGTACGGGTTAGTATTAGGGGATGATTTAGGGTAAGGCTTCGGGTAAGGGTTAGCGTTAGGGTTTGGGTTAGGGTTAGGGGACGGGGACGGGGATGGTTTAGGGGAGAGGTTAGGGTACGACAATGGTTTAGGGTGAGCGTACGTGTTAGTGTACGGGTTAGTGTTAGCGTACGGGTTAGGATTACGGGACGGGTTAGGGTAAGGCTTCAGGTAAGGATTAGGGTTAGGGTTAGGGTTAGGGTTAGGGGACGGGGACGGTTTAGGGGACAGGTTAGGGCACGACAACAGTTTAGGGTGAGCGTACGTGTTAGGCTACGGGTTAGTGTTAGCGTACGGGTAAGGATTAGGGGACGGGTTAGGGTAAGGCTTCGGGTAAGGGTTAGGGTTAGGGTTAGGGTTAGGGTTAGGGGACGGGGATGGTTTAGGGGACAGGTTAGGGTACGACAACGGTTTAGGGTGAGCGTACGTGTTAGGGTACGTGTTAGTGTTAGCGTACGGGTTAGGATTAGAGGACGGGTTAGGGTAAGGCCTCGGGTAAGGGTTGGGATTAGGGTTAGGGTTAGGGTTAGGGTTAGGAGACGGGGACGGTTTAGGGGACAGGTTAGTGTATGACAACGGTTTAGGGTGTGCGTATGTGTTAGGGTACAGTTTAGTGTTAGCGTACGGTGTAGGATTAGGGGACGGGTTACGGTAAGGCTTCGGGTAAGGGTTAGGGTTAGGGTTTGGGTTAGGGTTAGGGTTAGAGGACGGGGACGGTTTAGGGGACAGGTTAGTGTACGACAACGGTTTAGGGTGAGCGTAAGTGTTAGGGTACGGTTTAGTGTTAGCGTACGGATTAGGATTAGTGGACGGGTTAGGGTAAGGCTTCGGGTAAGGGTTAGGGTTAGGGTTAGAGTTGGGGTTAGGGGACGGGGACGGGGACGGTGTCGGGGACAGGTTAGTGTACGACAACGTTTTAGGGTGAGCGTACGTGTTAGGGTACTGGTTAGTCCTAGCGTACGGGTTCGGATTAGGGGACGGGTTAGGGTAAGGCTTCGGATAAGGGTTAGGGTTAAGGTTAGGGTTAGGGTTAGGGTTAGGTGACGGAGACAGTTTAGGGGACAGGTTAGTGTACGACAAAGGTTTAGGGTGAGCGTACGTTTTAGGGTATGGGTTAGTGATAGCGTACGGGTTATTCTTTGGGGACGGGTTAGGGTAAGGCTTCGGGTAAGGGTTAGGGTTAGGGTTAGGGTTAGGGTTAGGGGACTGGGACGGTTTAGGGGACAGGTTAGGTTACGACAACGGTTTAGGGTGAGCGTACGTGTTAGGGTAAGGATTAGGGTTAGCGTACGGGTTAGGATTAGGGGATGGGTTAGTGTAAGGCTTCGGGTAAGGGTTAGGGTTAGGGTTAGGGTTAGGGGACGGGGACGGTTTAGGGGACAGGTTAGGGTACGGCAACGTTTGAGGGTGATCCTACGTGTTAGGGTACGTGTTAGTGTTAGAGTACGGGTTAGGATTAGGGGACGGGTTAGGGTAAGGCTTCGGGTAAGGGTTAGGGTTAGGGTTACGGTTAGGTTTAGGGGACGGGGACGGTTTAGGGGACAGGTTAGGGTAGGACAATGGTTTAGGGTGAGCATACGTGTTAGGGTATGGGTTAGTGTTAGCCTACGGGTTAGGATTAGGGGACGGGTTAGGGCAAGGCTTCGGGTAAGGGTTAGGGTTAGGGTTAGGGATAGGGTTAGGGGACGGGGACGGGGACGGTTTAGGGGACAGGTTAGTGTACGACAACGGTTTAGGGTGAGCGTACGTGTTAGGCTACGGTTTAGTGTTAGTGTACGGGTTAGGATTAGGGGACGGGTTAGGGTAAGGCTTCGGGTAAGGGTTAGGGTTAGGCTTAGGGTTAGGGTTAGGGGACGGGGACGGTTTAGGGGACAGGTTAGGGTACGACAAATGTTTAGGGTGAGTGTACGTGTTAGGGTATGTGTTAGTGTTAGCATACGGTTTAGGATTACGGGACGGGTTAGGGTAAGGCTTCAAGTAAGGGTTAGGGTTAGGGTTAGGGTTAGGGTTAGTGTTAGGGTTAGGGGACGGGGACGGTTTAGGGGACAGGTTAGGATACAACAAAGGTTTAGGCTGAGCGTACATGTTAGGGTACGGGTTAGTGTTAGCGTACGGGTTAGGATTAGGGGACGGGTTAGGGTAAGGCTTCGGGTAAGTGTTAGGGTTAGGTTTAGGGTTAGGGTTAGTGTTAGGGGATGGGGACGGTTTAAGGGAGAGGTTAGGGTACGACAACGGTTTAGGGTGAGCGTACGTGTTAGGTTACGGGTTCGTGTTAGCGTACGATTTAGGATTAGGGGACGCGTAAGGGTAAGGCTTCGGGTAAGGGTTCGGGTTAGTGTTAGGGTGAGGGTTAGGGTTAGGGGATGGTGAAGGTTTAGGGGACAGGTTAGGGTGCGACAACGGTTTAGTGTGAGCGTACGGGTTAGGGTACAGGTTATTGTTAGTGTACGGGTTAGAATTAGGGGACGGGTTACGGTAAGGCTTCGGGTAAGGGTTAGGGTTAGGGTTAGAGTTAGGGAGAGTGTTAGGGGACGGGGAAGGTTTAGGGGACAGGTTAGGGTACGACAACGGTTTAGAGTGAGCGTACGTGTTAGGGTACGGTTTAGTGTTAGCGTACGGGTTAGGATTAGGGGATGGGTTAGTGTAAGGCTTCGGGTAAGGGTTAGGTTTAGGGTTAGGGGACTGGGACGGTTTAGGGGACAGGTTAGGGTACGACAATGGTTTAGGGTGAGCATACGTGTTATGGTACGGGTTAGTGTTAGCCTACGGGTTAGGATTAGTGGAAGTGTTAGGGTAAGGCTTCGGGTAAGGGTTAGGGTTAGGGTTAGGTTTAGGGTTAGGGGACGGGGACGGGGACGGTTTAGGGGACAGGTTAGTGTACGACAACGGTTTAGGGTGAGTGTACGTGTTAGGGTACGGGTTATTGTTAGTGTACGGGTTAGGATTAGGGGACGGCTTAGGGTAAGGCTTCGGGTAAGGTTTAGGGTTAGGGTTAGGGTTAGGGTTAAGGTTAGGGGACGGGGACGCTTTAGGGGACAGGTTAGGGTACGACAACGGTTTAGGATGAGCGTACGTGTTAGGGTACCCGTTAGAGTTAGCATACGGGTTAGGATTAGGGGACGGGTTAGGGTAAGGCTTTTGGTAAGGGTTAGGGTTAGGGTTAGGGTTAGGGTTAGGGTTAGGGTTAGGGGATGGGGACGGTTTAGGGGAGAGGTTAGGGTACGTCAACAGTTTAGGGTGAGCGTACGTGTTAGGGTACGGTTTAGTGTTAGCGTATGGTTTAGGATTAGGGGACGGGTTAGGGTAAGGCTTTGGTTAAGGGTTAGGGTTAGGGTTAGTGTTAGGGTTAGGGGACGGGGACGGTTTAGGGGACAGGTTAGGGTACGACAAATGTTTAGGGTGAGCATACGTGTTAGAGTACAGGTTAGTGTTAGCGTACGGGTTAGAATTATGGGACGGGTTAGGGTAAGCCTTCGGGTAAGGGTTAGGTTTAGGGTTAGGGTTAGGGGACGGGGACGGTTTAGGGGACAGGTTAGGGTACGACAACGGTTTAGGGTGAGCATAAGTGTTAGGGTATGGGTTAGTGTTAGCCTACAGTTTAGGATTAGGGGACGGGTTAGGGTAAGGCTTCGGGTAAGGGTTAGGGTTAGGGTTAGGGTTAGGGTTAAGGGACGGGGACGGGCACGGTTTAGAGGACAGGTTAGTGTACGACAACGGTTTAGGGTGAGCGTACGTTGTAGGGTATGGGTTAGTGTTAGCGTACAGGTTCGGATTAGGGGACGGGTTAGGGTAAGGCTTCGGGTAAGGTTAAGGTTTAGGGTTAGGGTTAGGGTTAGGGTTAGGGGAAGGGTACGGTTTAGGGGACAGGTTAGGGTACGACAACGGTTGTGGTGAGCGTACGTGTTAGGGAACGGGTTAGTGTTAGCGTATGGGTTAGGATTAAGTGACGGGTTAGGTTAAGGCTACAGGTAAGGGTTAGGGTTACGGTTAGGGTTAGGGTTAGGGTTAGGGGACGGCGACGGTTTAGGGGACAGGTGAGGGTACGACAACTGTTTAGGGTGAGTGTACGTGTTAGGGTAGGGGTTAGTGTTAACATACGGGTTAGGATTACAGGACGGGTTAGGGTAAGGCTTCGGGTAAGGGTTAGGGTTAGGGTTAGGGTTAGGGTTAGTGTTAGGGGACGGGGACGGTTTAGGGGACAGGTTAGGATACGACAACGGTTTACGGTGAGCGTACGTGTTAGGGGACAGGTTATTGTTAGTGTACGGTTTAGGATTAGGGGACGGGTTACGGTAAGGCTTCGGGTAAGGGTTAGGGTTAGGGTTAAGGTTAGGGTTAGTGTTAGGGGACGGGGAAGGTTTAGGGGACAGGTTAGGGTACGACAACGGTTTAGGGTGAGCGTACGTGTTAGGGTACGGTTTAGTGTTAGCGTACGGGTTAGGATTAGGGGATGGGTTAGGGTAAGGCTTCGGGTAAGGGTTAGGTTTAGGGTTAGGGTTAGGGACGGGGACGGTTTAGGGGACAGGTTAGGGTACGAAAACGGTTTAGGGTGAGCGTACGTGTTAGGGTACGGGGTAGTGTTAGCGTACGGGTTAGGATTAGGGGACGGGTTAAGGTAGGGCTTCGGGTAAGTGTTAGGGTTAGGGGACGGGGACGGTTTAGGGGACAGGTTAGGGTACGACAACGGTTTCGGGTGAGCGTACGTGTTAGAGTACAGGTTAGTGTTAGCGTACGGGTTTGGATTAGGGGACGGGTTAGGGTAAGGCTTCGGGTAAGGGTTAGGGTTAGGGTTAGGGTTAGGGTTAGGGGACGGGGACGGTTTAGGGGACAGGTTAGGGTACGACAACGGTTTAGGGTGAGCATACGTGTTAGGGTATGTGTTAGTGTTAGCCTACGGGTTAGGATTAGGGGACGGGTTAGGGTAAGGCTTCGGGTAAGGGTTAGGGTTAGGGTTAGGGTTAGGGGTAGGGGACGGGGACGGGGACGGTTTAGAGGACAGGTTAGTGTACGACAACGGTTTAGGGTGAGCGTACGTGTTAGGGTACGGGTTAGTGTTAGCGTACGGGTTCGGATTAGGGGACGGGTTAGGGTAAGGCTTCGGGTAAGGTTTAGGTTTAGGGTTAGGGTTAGGGTTAGGGTTAGGGGACGGGTACGGTTTAGGGGACAGGTTAGGGTACGACAACCGTTTAGGGTGAGCGTACGTGTTAGTGTACGGGTTAGTTTTAGCGTACGGGTTAGGATTAGGGGACGGGTTAGTGTAAGGCTTCGGGTAAGGGTTAGGTTTAGGGTTAGGGTTAGGGTTAGGGTTAGGGTACGGGGACGGTTTAGGGGACAGGTTAGTGTACGACAACGGTTTAGGGTGAGCGTACGTGTTAGGGTATGGGTTAGAGTTAGCATACGTGTTAGGATTAGGGGACGGGTTAGTGTAATGCTTCGGGTAAGGGTTAGGGTTAGGGTTAGGGGACGGGGAACGTTTAGGGGACAGGTTAGGGTACGACAACGGTTTAGGGTGAGCGTACGTGTTAGTGTATGGATTAGTGTTAACGTTCGGGTAAGGATTAGGGGACGGGTTAGGGTAAGGCTTCAGGTAAGGGTTCGGGTTAGGGTTAGGGGACGGGGAACGTTTAGGGGACAGGTTAGGGTACGACAACGGTTTAGGGTGAGCGTACGTGTTAGGGTACGGTTTAGTGTTAGCGTACGGGTTAGGATTAGGGGACGGGTTAGGGTAACGCTTCGGGTAAGCGTTAAGTTTAGGGTTAGGGTTAGGGTTACGGGATGGGGACGGTTTAGGGGACATGTTAGGGTACGACAACGGTTTATGGTGAGCGTACGTGTTAGGCTACGGGTTAGTGTTAGCGTACGGGTTAGGTTTAGGGGACGGGTTAGGGTAAGGCTTAGGGTAAGGGTTAGGGTTAGGGTTAGGGTTAGGGGACGGGCACGGTTTAGGGGACAGGTTAGGGTACGACAACGGTTTAGGGTGAGCGTACGTGTTAGGGTACGAGATAGTGTAAGCATACGTGTTAGTATTAGGGGACAGGTTAGGGTAAGGCTTCGGGTAAGGTTTAGGGTTAGGGTTAGGTTTAGGGGACGGGGACGGTTTAGGGGACAGGTTAGGGTACGACAACGGTTTAGGGTGAGCGTACGTGTTAGTGTACGGGTTAGTGTTAGCGTACGGTTTAGGATTAGGGGACGGGTTAGGGTAAGGCTTTGGGTAAGGGTTAGGGTTAGGGTTAGGGTTAGGGTTAGGGTTAGGGAACGGGGACGGTTTAGGGGACAGGTTAGGGTACGACATCGGTTTAGCGTGTGCGTACGTGTTAGGGTACGGGTTAGACTTAGCATACGGGTTAGGATTAGGGGACGGGTTAGGGTAATGCTTCGGGTAAGGGTTAGGGTTAGGGTTAGGGTTAGGGTTAGGGGACGGGGATGGTTTAGGGGACAGTTTAGGGCACAACAACGGTTTTGGGTGAGCGTACGTGTTAGGGTATGGATTAGTGTTAGCGTTCGGGTAAGGATTAGGGGACGGGTTAGTGTAAGGCTTCGGGTAAGGGTTCGGGTTAGGGTTAGGTTTAGGGTTAAGGTTAGGGGACGGTGACGGTTTAGGGGCAGGTTAGGGTACGACAACGGTTTAGGGTGAGCGTACGTGTTAGGCTACGGGTTACTGTTAGCCTACGTGTTAGGATTAGGGGACGGGTTAGGGTAAGGCTTCGGGTAAGGGTTAGGTTGAGGTTTAGGGTTAGGGGACGGGGACGGTTTAGGGGACAGGTTAGCGTACGAGAACGGTTTAGGGTGAGCGTACGTGTTAGGGTACGAGTTAGTGTTAGCGTATGTGTTAGTATTACGGGACGAGTTAGCGTAAGGCTTCAGGTAAGGATTATGGTTAGGGTTAGGGTTAGGGGACGGGGACGGTTTAGGGGACAGGTTAGGGTACGACAACGGTTTAGGGTGAGCGTACGTGTTAGGCTACGGGTTAATGTTAGCGTACGGGTTAGGAGTAGGGGACGGGTTAGGGTAAGGCTTCGGGTAAGGGTTAGGATTAGGGTTAGGGTTAGGGTTAGGGTTAGGGGACGGTTTAGGGGACAGGTTAGGGTACGACAACGGTTTAGCGTGAGCGTACGTGTTAGGGTACAGGTTATGGTGAGTGTACGGGTTAGGATTAGGGGACGGGTTAGGGTAAGGCTTCGGGTAAGGGTTAGGGTTAGGGTTAGGGTTAGGTTTAGGGTTAGGGTTAGGAGACGGGGACGGTTTAGGGGACAGGTTAGTGTACGATAACGGTTTAGGGTGAGCGTACGTGTTAGGGTATGGGTTAGTGTTAGCGTACGGGTTAGGCTTATGGGACGGGTTAGGGTAAGGCTTCGGGTAAGGGATAGGGTTAGGGTTAGGGTTAGGATTAGGGTTAGGGGACGGTTTAGGGAACAGGTTAGAATACGACAACTGTTTAGGGTGAGCGTACGTGTTAGGGTATGGGTTAGTGTTAGCGTACGGATTAGGCTTAAGGGACGGGTTACGGTAAGGCTATAGGTAAGGGTTAGGGTTAGGGTTAGGGTTAGGGATAGGGGACGGGGATGGTTTAGGGTACAGGTTAGGGTACGACAATGGTTTAGGGTGAGCGTACGTGTTAGGGTACGGGTTAGTGTTAGCGTACGTGTTAGGATTAGAGAACGGGTTAGGGTAAGGATTCGGGTAAGGTTTAGGGTTAGGGTTAGGTTTAGGAGACGGGGAAGGTTTAGGGGACAGGTTAGTGTACGACAACGGTTTAGGGTGAGCGTATATGTTAGGGTACGGTTTAGTGTTAGTGTACGGGTTAGGATTAGGGGACGGGTTACGGTAAGGCTTCTGTTAAGGGTTAGGTTTAGGGTTAGGGTTAGGGTTAGGGTTAGGGGACGGGGAAGGTTTAGGGGACAGGTTAGGGTACGACAACGGTTTAGTGTGAGCGTACGTGTTAGGGTACGGTTTAGTGTTAGCGTAGGTGTTAGGATTAGGGGATGGGTCAGGGTAAGGCTTCGGGTAAGGGTTAGGTTCAGGGTTAGGGTTAGGGGACGGGGAAGGTTTAGGGGACAGGTTAGGGTACGACAACGGTTTAGGGTGAGCGTACGTGTTAGGCTATGGGTTAGTGTTAGCGTACGGGTTAGGATTAGAGCACGGGTTAGGGTACGGCTTCGGGTAAGGGTTAGGGTTAGGGTTAGGGTTAGGGTTAGGGGGACGGGGACGGTTTAGGGGACAGGTTAGGGTACGAAGAAGTTTAGGGTGAGCATACGTGTTAGGGTACGGTTTATTGTTAGCGTACGGGTTAGGATTAGGGGACGGGATATGGTAAGGCTTTGGGTAAGGGCTAGGGTTAGGGTTAGGGTTAGGGTTAGGGGACGGGTATGGTTTAGGGGACAGTTTAGGGTACGACAACGGTTTATGGTGAGCGTACGTGTTAGGGTACGTGTTAGTGTTATCATATGGTTTAGGATTAGGGGACGGGTTAGGGTAAGGCTTCGGGTAAGGGTTAGGTTTAAGGTTAGGTTTAGGGTTAGGGGACGGAGACGGTTTAGGGGACAGGTTAGGGTACGACAACGGTTTACGGTGAGCGTACGTGTTAGTGTATGGGTTAGTTTTAGCGTACGGGTTAGGATTAGGGGACGGGTTAGTGAGAGGCTTCGGGTAAGGGTTAGGGGTTAGGTTTAGGGTTAGGGTTAGGGTTAGGGAAAGGGGACGGTTTAGGGGACAGGTTCGGGTACGACAACGGTTTAGGGTGAGCGTACGTGTTAGGGTATGGGTTAGAGTTAGCATACGGGTTAGGATTGGGGGACGGGGTTAGTGTAATGTTTTGGGTAAGGGTTAGGGTTAGGGTTAGGGTTAGGGTTAGGATTAGGGGACGGGGACGTTTTAGGGGACAGGTTAGGGCACGACAACGGTTTTGGGTGAGCGTACGTGTTAGGGTATGGATTAGTGTTAGCGTTCGGGTAAGGATTAGGGGACGGGTTAGGGTAAGGCTTCGGGTAAGGGTTCGGGTTAGGGTTAGGGTTAGGGGACGGGGACGGGGACGGTTTAAGGGACAGGTTAGGGTACGACAACTGTTTAGGGTGAGCGTACGTTTTAGGGTACGGTTTAGTGTTAGCGTACGGGTTAGGATTAGGGGACGGGTTAGGGTAAGGCTTCGGGTAAGCGTTAAGGTTAGGGTTAGGGTTAGGGTTAGGGTTAGGGGACGGGACGGTTTAGGGGCCATGTTAGGGTACGACAACTGTTTATGGTGAGCGTACGTGTTAGGCTACGGGTTAGTGTTAGCGTACGGGTTAGGATTAGGGGACGGGTTAGGGTAAGGCTTCGGGTAAGGGTTAGGGTTAGGGTTAGGGTTAGGGGACGGGGACGGTTTAGGGGACAGGTTAGCGTACGAGAACGTTTTAGGGTGAGCGTACGTGTTAGGGTACGAGTTAGTGTTAGCGTATGTGTTAGTATTACGGGACGAGTTAGCGTATGGCTTCAGGTAAGGATTACGGTTAGGGTTAGGGTTAGGGGACCGGGACGGTTTAGGGGACAGGTTAGGGTACGACAACGGTTTAGGGTGAGCGTACGTGTTAGGCTACGGTTTAATGTTAGCGTACGGGTTAGGAGTAGGGGACGGGTTAGGGTAAGGCTTAGGGTAAGGGTTAGGATTAGGGTTAGGGTTAGGGTTAGGGGACGGGGACGGTTTAGGGGACAGGTTAGGGTACGACAACGGTTTAGGGTGAGCGTACGTGTTAGGGTACTGGTTATGGTTAGCGTACGGGTTAGGATTAGGGGACGGGTTAGGGTAAGGCTTCGGGTAAGGGTTAGGGTTAGGGTTAGGGTTAGGGTTAGGGGACGGGGACGGTTTAGGGGACAGGTTAATGTACGATAACGGGTTTAGGGTGAGCGTACGTGTTAGGGTATGGGTTAGTGTTAGGGTACGGTTTAGGATTAGGGGACGGGTTAGGGTAAGGCTTCGGGTAAGGGTTCGGGTTAGGGTTAGGGTTAGGGGACGGGACGGGTACAGGGACAGTTTAGGGGACAGGTTAGTGTATGACAACAGTTTAGGGTGAGCGTACGTGTTAGGGTACGGGTTAGTGTTAGCGTACGGGTTAGGATTAGGGGACGGGTTAGGGTAAGGCTTCGGGTAAGGGTTCGGGTTAGGGTTAGGGTTAGGGGACGGGGACGGGTACGGTTTAGGGGACAGGTTAGAGTATGACAACAGTTTAGGGTGAGCGTACGTGTAAGGCTACGGGTTAGTGTTAGCGTACGGGTTAGGATTAGGGGACGGGTTAGGGTAAGGCTTCGGGTAAGGGTTAGGGTTAGGGTTAGGGTTAGGGTTAGGGGACGGTTTAGGGGACAGGTTAGAATACGACAACTGTTTAGGGTGAGCGTACGTGTTAGGGTATGGGTTAGTGTTAGCGTACGGGTTAGGCTTATGGGACGGGTTAGGGTAAGGCTTCAGATAAGGGTTAGGGTTAGGGTTAGGGTTAGGGTGAGGGATAGGGGACAGGGATGGTTTAGGGTACAGGTTAGTGTTCGACAATGGTTTAGGGTGAGCGTACGTGTTAGGGTACGGGTTAGTGTTAGCGTACGGGTTAGGATTAGAGAACGGGTTAGGGTAAGGATTCGGGAAAGGTTTAGGGTTAGGGTTAGGTTTTGGAGACGGGGAAGGTTTAGGGGACAGGTTAGTGTACGACAACGGTTTAGGGTGATCATGTATGTTAGGGTACGGTTTAGTGTTAGTGTACGGGTTAGGATTAGGGGACGGGTTAAGGTAAGGCTTCGGGTAAGGGTTAGGTTTAGGGTTAGGGTTAGGGTTAGGGTTAGGGGACGGGGAAGGTTTAGGGGACAGGTTAGGGTACGACAACGGTTTAGGGTGAGCGTACGTGTTAGGGTACGTTTTAGTGTTAGCGTATGGGTTAGGATTAGGGGATGGGTTAGGGTAAGGCTTCGGGTAAGGTTTAGGTTTTAGGGTTAGGTTTAGGTGACGGGATGGTTTAGGGGACAGGTTAGGGTACGACAACGGTTTAGGGTGAGCGTACGTGTTAGGTTATGGGTTAGTGTTAGCGTACGGGTTAGGATTAGGGCACGGGTTAGGGTACGGCTTCGGGTAAGAGTTAGGGTTAGGGTTAGGGTTAGGGTTAGGGGACGGGGACGGGGACGGTTTAGGGGACAGGTTAGTGCACGACAACGGTTTAGGGTGAGCGTACGTGTTAGGGTACGGTTTATTGTTAGCGTACGGGTTAGGATTAGGGGACGGGTTAGGGTAAGGCTTCGGGTAAGGTTTAGGGTTAGGGTTAGGGTTAGGGTTAGGGTTAGGGGACGTGTACGGTGTAGGGGACAGTTTAGGGTACGACAACGGTTTAGGGTTAGCGTACATGTTAGGGTACGGGTTAGTGTTATCGTATGGGTTAGGATTAGGGGACGGGTTACTGTAAGGCTTCGGGTAAGGGTTAGGGTTAGGGTTAGGGTTAGGGGACGGGGACGGGGACGGTTGAGGGGACAGGTTAGGGTACGACAACGGTTTAGGGTGAGCGTACGTGTTAGTGTATGGGTTAGTTTTAGCGTACGGGTTAGGATTAGGGGACGGGTTACTGTAAGGCTTCGGGTAAGGGTTAGGGTTAGGGTTAGGGTTAGGGTTAGGGTTAGGCTTAGGGAACGGGGACGGTTTACGGGACAGGTTAGGGTACGACAACGGTTTAGGTTGAGCGTACGTGTTAGGGTATGGTTTAGAGTTAGCATACGGGTTAGGAATAGGGGACGAGTTAGTGTAATGTTTCGGGTAAGGGTTAGGTTTAGGGTTAGGGTTAGGGTTAGGGGACGGGGACGGTTTAGGGGACAGGTTAGGGCATGACAACGGTTTTGGGTGAGCGTACGTGTTAGGGTATGGATTAGTGTTAGCATTCGGGTAAGGATTAGGGGACGGGTTAGGGTAAGGCTTCGGGTAAGGGTTCGGGTTAGGGTTAGGGTTAGGTTTAGGGTTAGGTTTAGGGGACGGGGAGGGTTTACGGGACAGGTTAGGGTACGACAACGGTTTAGGGTTAGCGTACGTGTTAGGGTACGGTTTAGTGTTAGCATACGGCTTAGGATTAGGGGACGGGTTAGGGTAAGGCTTCGGGTAAGGGTTACGGTTAGGGTTAGGGTTAGGGTTAGTGTTAGGGGATGGGGAAGGTTTAGGGGACATGTTAGGGTACGACAACGGTTTATGGTGAGCGTACGTGTTAGGCTACCGGTTAGTGTTAGCGTACGGTTTACTGTTAGGGGAGGGGTTAGGGTAAGGCTTAGGGTAAGGGTTAGGGTTAAGGTTAGGGGACGGGGACGGGGACGGTTTAGGGGACAGGTTAGGGTACGACAACGGTTTAGGGTGAGCGTACGTGTTAGGGTACGAGATAGTGTTAGCATACGTGTTAGTATTAGGGGACGGGTTAGGGTAAGGCTTCGGGTAAGGGTTAGGGTTAGGGTTAGGGTTAGGGGACGGGGACGGTTTAGGGGACAGGTTAGGGTACGACAACGGTTTAGGGTGAGCGTACGTGTTAGTGTACGGGTTAGTGTTAGCGTACGGTTTAGGATTAGGGGACGGGTTAGGGTAAGTCTTCGTGTAAGGGTTAGGGTTAGGGTTAGGGTTACGGTTAGGGTTATGGAACGTGGACGGTTTAGGGTACAGGTTAGGGTACGACATCGATTTCGCGTGAGCGTACATGTTAGGGTACGGGTTAGAGTTAGCATACAGGGTAGGATTAGGGGACGGGTTAGGGTAATGCTTCGGGTAAGGGTTAGGGTTAGGTTTAGGGTTAGGGTTAGGGTTAGGGAACGGGGAAGGTTTAAGGGACAGGTTAGGGCACGACAACTGTTTTGGGTGAGCGTACATGTTAGGGTATGGATTAGTGTTAGCATTCGGGTAAGGATTAGGGGACGGGTTAGGGTAAGGCTTCGGGTAAGGGTTAGGGTTAGGGTTAGGGTTAGGGTTAGGGAACGGGGACGGTTTAGGGGACAGGTTAGGGTACGACAACGGTTTAGGGTGAGCGTACGTGTTAGGGTACGGGTGACTGTTAGCGTACCGGTTAGGATTAGGGGACGGGTTAGGATAAGGTTTCGGGTAAGGGTTAGTGTTAGGGTTAGGGTTAGGGTTAGGGGACGGGGACGGTTTAGGGGAAAGGTTAGGGTACGACAATGGTTTAGGGTGAGCGTAAGTGTTAGGGTACGGTTTAGTGTTAGGGTACGGGTTAGGATTATGGGACGGGTTAGGGTAAGTCTTCGGGTAAGGGTTAGGTTTAGGTTTAGCGTTAGGGGACGGGGACGGTTTAGGGGACAGGTTATGGTACGACAACGTTTTAGGGTGAGCGTACATGTTAGGGTACGTGTTAGTGTTAGCGTATCGGTTAGGATTAGGGGACGGGTTAGGGTAAGGCTTCGGGTAAGGGTTAGGGTTAGGGTTAGGGTTAGGGAATGGGGCGGGGATGGTTTAGGGTACAGGTTAGGGTACGACAATAGTTGAGGGTGAGCGTACGTGTTAGGGTACGGGTTAGGGTTAGCGTACGGGTTAGGATTAGGGGATGGTTTAGTGTAAGGCTTCGGGTAAGGGTTAGGGTTAGGGTTAGGGTTAGGGTTAGGGGACGGGGACGGTTTAGGGGACAGGTTAGGGTACGACAACGGTTTAGGGTGAGCGTCCGTGTTAGGGTACGGGTTAGTGTTAGCGTACGGGTTAGGATTAGGGGACGGGTTAGAGTAAGGCTTCGGGTAAGGGTTCGGGTTAGGGTTAGGGTTAGGGGACGGGGACTGGGACGGTTTAGGGGACAGGTTAGAGTACGACAACAGTTTAGTGTGGGCGTACGTGTTAGGCTACGGGTTAGTGTTAGCGTCCGGGTTAGGATTAGGGGACGGGTTAGGTTAAGGCTTCGGGTAAGGGTTAGGGTTAGGGTTAGGGTTAGGGTTAGGGTTAGGGGACGGGGACAGTTTAGGGGACAGGTTAGTGTACGACAACTGTTTAGGGTGAGTGTACGTGTTAGGGTATGGGTTAGTGTTAGCGTACGGGTTAGGCTTATGGGACGGGTTAGGGTAAGGCTTCGGGTAAGGGTTAGGGTTACGGTTAGGGTTAGGGTTAGGGTTAGGTGACGGGGACGGTTTAGGGGACAGGTTATGGTACGACAACATTTTAGGGTGAGCGTACGTGTTAGGGTACGTGTTAGTGTTAGCGTACCGGATAGGATTAGGAGACGGGTTAGGGTAAGGCTTCGGGTAAGGGTTAGGGTTAGGGTTAGGGTTAGGGATAGTGGCCGGGATGGTTTAGGGTACAGGTTAGGGTACGACAATGGTTGAGGGTGAGCGTACGTGTTAGGGTACGGGTTAGGGTTAGCGTACGGGTTAGGATTAGGGGATGGTTTAGTGTAAGGCTTCTGGTAAGGGTTAGGGTTAGTGTTAGGGTTACGGTTAGGGGACGGGGACGGTTTAGGGGACAGGTTAGGGTACGACAACGGTTTAGGGTGAGCGTCCGTGTTAGGGTACGGGTTAGTGTTAGCGTACGTGTAAGGATTAGGGGACAGGTTAGGGTAAGGCTTCGGGTAAGGGTTCGGGTTAGGGTTAGGGTTAGGGGACGGGCACGGGGATGGTTTAGGGGACAGGTTAGAGTACGACAACAGTTTAGGGTGAGCGTACGTGTTAGGCTACGTGTTAGTGTTAGCGTCCGGGTTAGGATTAGGGGACGTGTTAGGTTAAGGCTTCGGGTAAGGGTTAGGGTTAGGGTTAGGGTTAGGGGACGGGGACGGTTTAGGGGACAGGTTAGTGTACGACAACTGTTTAGGGTGAGCGTACGTGTTAGGGTATGGGTTAGTGTTAGCGTACGGGTTAGGCTTATGGGACGGGTTAGGGTAAGGCTTCGGGTAAGGGTTAGTGTTAGGGTTAGGGTTAGGGTTAGGGTAAGGGATAGGGGACGGCGATGGTTTAGGGTACAGGTTAGGGTACGACAATGGTTTAGGGTGAGCATACGTGTTAGGGTACGGGTTAGTGTTAGCGTAGGGGTTAGGCTTAGAGGACGGGTTAGGGTAAGGTTTCGGGTAAGGTTTAGGGTTAGGGTTAGGGTTAGGGTTAGGAGACGGGGAAGGTTTAGGGGACAGGTTAGTGTACGACAACGGTTTAGGGTGAGCGTATATGTTAGGGTACGGTTTAGTGTTAGTGTAAGGGTTAGGATTAGGGGACGGGTTAGGGTAAGGCTTCGGGTAAGGGTTCGGGTTAGGGTAGGGTTAGGGGACGGGGACGGGGATGGTTTAGGGGACAGGTTAGAGTACGACAACAGTTTAGGGTGAGCGTACGTGTTAGGCTACGGGTTAGTGTTAGCGTCCGGGTTAGGATTAGGGGACGGGTTAGGTTAAGGCTTCGGGTAAGGGTTAGGGTTAGGGTTAGGGTTAGGGTTAGGGGACGGGGACAGTTTAGGGGACAGGTTAGTGTACGACAACTGTTTAGGGTGAGTGTACGTGTTAGGGTATGGGTTAGTGTTAGCGTACGGGTTAGGCTTATGGGACGGGTTAGGGTAAGGCTTCGGGTAAGGGTTAGGGTTACGGTTAGGGTTAGGGTTAGGGTTAGGTGACGGGGACGGTTTAGGGGACAGGTTATGGTACGACAACATTTTAGGGTGAGCGTACGTGTTAGGGTACGTGTTAGTGTTAGCGTACCGGATAGGATTAGGAGACGGGTTAGGGTAAGGCTTCGGGTAAGGGTTAGGGTTAGGGTTAGGGTTAGGGATAGTGGCCGGGATGGTTTAGGGTACAGGTTAGGGTACGACAATGGTTGAGGGTGAGCGTACGTGTTAGGGTACGGGTTAGGGTTAGCGTACGGGTTAGGATTAGGGGATGGTTTAGTGTAAGGCTTCTGGTAAGGGTTAGGGTTAGTGTTAGGGTTACGGTTAGGGGACGGGGACGGTTTAGGGGACAGGTTAGGGTACGACAACGGTTTAGGGTGAGCGTCCGTGTTAGGGTACGGGTTAGTGTTAGCGTACGTGTAAGGATTAGGGGACAGGTTAGGGTAAGGCTTCGGGTAAGGGTTCGGGTTAGGGTTAGGGTTAGGGGACGGGCACGGGGATGGTTTAGGGGACAGGTTAGAGTACGACAACAGTTTAGGGTGAGCGTACGTGTTAGGCTACGTGTTAGTGTTAGCGTCCGGGTTAGGATTAGGGGACGTGTTAGGTTAAGGCTTCGGGTAAGGGTTAGGGTTAGGGTTAGGGTTAGGGGACGGGGACGGTTTAGGGGACAGGTTAGTGTACGACAACTGTTTAGGGTGAGCGTACGTGTTAGGGTATGGGTTAGTGTTAGCGTACGGGTTAGGCTTATGGGACGGGTTAGTGTAAGGCTTCGGGTAAGGGTTAGTGTTAGGGTTAGGGTTAGGGTTAGGGTAAGGGATAGGGGACGGCGATGGTTTAGGGTACAGGTTAGGGTACGACAATGGTTTAGGGTGAGCATACGTGTTAGGGTACGGGTTAGTGTTAGCGTAGGGGTTAGGCTTAGAGGACGGGTTAGGGTAAGGTTTCGGGTAAGGTTTAGGGTTAGGGTTAGGGTTAGGGTTAGGAGACGGGGAAGGTTTAGGGGACAGGTTAGTGTACGACAACGGTTTAGGGTGAGCGTATATGTTAGGGTACGGTTTAGTGTTAGTGTAAGGGTTAGGATTAGGGGACGGGTTATGGTAAGGCTTCGGGTAAGGGTTAGGGTTAGGGTTAGGTTTAGGGTTAGGGGACGGGGAAGGTTTAGAGGACAAGTTAGGGTACGACAACGGTTTAGGGTGAGCGTACGTGTTAGGGTACGGTTTAGTGTTAGCGTACGGGTTAGGATTAGGGGATGGGTTAGGGTAAGGCTTCGGGTAAGGGTTAGGTTTATGGTTAGGGTTAGGGGATGGGGACGGTTTAGGGGACAGGTTAGGGTACGACAACGGTTTAGGGTGAGCGTACGTGTTAAGCTATGGGTTAGTGTTAGCGTACGGGTTAGGATTAGGGCACGGGTTAGGGTACGGCTTCGTGTAAGGGTTAGGGTTAGGGTTAGGGTTAGGGGACGGGGACGGTTTAGGGGACAGGTTAGGGTACGACAACGGTTTAGGGTGAGCATACGTGTTAGGGTACAGTTTAGTGTTAGCCTACGGGTTAGGATTACGGGACGGGTTAGGGTACGGCTTCGGGTAAGGGTTACTGTTAGGGTTAGGTTTAGGGTTAGGGGACGGGGACGGGGACGGTTTAGGGGACAGGTTAGTGTACGACAACGGTTTAGGGTGAGCGTACGTGATAGGGTACGGGTTATTGTTAGCGTACGAGTTAGGATTAGGGGACGGGTTAGGGTAAGGCTTTGGGTAAGGTTTAGGGTTAGGGTTAGGGATAGGGTTAGGGGACGGGGACGGTTTAGGGGACAGGTTAGGGTACGACAACTGTTTAGGGTGAGTGTACGTGTTAGGGTATGGGTTAGAGTTAGCATACGGGTTAGTATTAGGGGACGGGTTAGGGTAAGGCTTCGGGTAAGGGATAGGGTAAGGGTTAGCGTTAGGGTTAGGGGACGGGGACGGTTTAGGGGACAGGTTCGGGTACGAGAACGGTTTAGTGTGAGCGTACGTGTTAGGGTATAGGTTAGTGTTAGCGTATGGGTTAGGTTTAGGGGACGGTTTAGGGTAAGGCTTCGGGTAAGGTTTAGGGTTAGGGTTAGGATTAGGTTTAGGGTTAGGGGACGGGGATGGTTTAGGGGACAGGTTAGTGTACGGCAACAGTTTAGGGTGAGCGTACGTGTTAGGGTACGGGTTAGTGTTAGCGTACGGGTTAGGTTTCAGGGACGGGTTAGGGTACGGCTTCAGGTAAGCGTTAGGGTTATGTTTAGGGTTAGGGTTAGGGTTAGGGGACGGCGACGGTATAGGGGACAGGTTAGTGTACGACAACTGTTTAGGGTGAGTGTACGTGTTAGGGTACCGGTTAGTGTTAGCGTACGGGTTAGGATTACGGGACGGGTTAGGGTAAGGCTTCGGGTAAGGGTTAGGGTTAGGGTTAGGGTTAGGGTTAGGGTTAGGGTTAGGGGACGGGGACGGTTTAGGGGACAGATTAGGGTACGACAACGGTTTAGGGTGAGCGTACGTGTTAGGTTACGGGTTATTGTTAGCGTACGGGTTAGGATTAGGGGACGATTTACGGTAAGGCTTTGGGTAAGGGTTAGCGTTAGGGTTAGGGTTAGGGTTAGGGGACGGGGACGGGGATGGTTTAGGGGACAGGTTAGGGTACGACAATGGTTTAGGGTGAGCGTACGTGTTAGTGTACGGGTTAGTGTTAGCGTACGGGTTAGGATTACGGGACGGGTTAGGGTAAGTCTTCAGGTAAGATTAGGGTTAGGGTTAGGGTTAGGGTTAGGGGACGGGGACGGTTTAGGGGACAGGTTAGGGTACGACAACGGTTTAGGGTGAGCGTACGTGTTAGTGTACGGGTTAGTGTTAGCGTACGGTTTAGGATTAGGGGACGGTTTAGGGTAAGTCTTCGTGTAAGGGTTAGGGTTAGGGTTAGGGTTACGGTTAGGGTTAGGGAACGTGGACGGTTTAGGGTACAGGTTAGGGTACGACATCGGTTTCGCGTAAGCGTACGTGTTAGGGTACGGGTTAGAGTTAGCATACAGGGTAGGATTAGGGGACTGGTTAGGGTAATGCTTCGGGTAAGGGTTAGGGTTAGGTTTAGGGTTAGGGTTAGGGTTAGGGGACGGGGAAGGTTTAGGGGACAGGTTAGGGCACGACAACGGTTTTGGGTGAGCGTACATGTTAGGGTATGGATTAGTGTTAGCATTCGGGTAAGGATTAGGGGACTGGTTAGGGTAAGGCTTCGGGTAAGGGTTCGGGTTAGGTTTAGGGTTAGGGTTAGGCTTAGGGGACGGTGACGGTTTAGGGGACAGGTTAGGGTACGACAACGGTTTAGGGTGAGCGTACGTGTTAGGGTACGGGTGACTGTTAGCGTATGGGTTAGGATTAGGGGACGGGTTAGGATAAGGTTTCGGGTAAGTGTTAGTGTTAGGGTAAGGGTTAGGGGACGGGGACGGTTTAGGGGACAGGTAAGAGTACGACAACGGTTTATGGTGAGCGTACGTGTTAGGCTACGGGTTAGTGTTAGGGTACGGGTTAGGATTAGGGGACGTGTTAGGGTAAGGCTTCGGGTAAGGGTTCGGGTTAGGGTTAGGGTTAGGGTTAGTGTTAGGGGACGGGGACGGTTTAGGGGACAGGTAAGAGTACGACAACGGTTTATGGTGAGCGTACGTGTTAGGCTACGGGTTAGTGTTAGCGTACGTGTTAGGATTAGGGGACGGGTTAGGGTAAGGCTTCGGGTAAGGTTTAGGTTTAGGTTTAGGGTTAGGGGACGGGGACGGTTTAAGGGACAGGTTAGGGTACGACAACGGTTTAGGGTGAGCGTACGTGTTAGGATATGGGTTAGTGTTAGCGTACTAGTTAGGCTTATGGGACGGGTTAGGGTAAGGCTTCAGGTAAGGGTTAGGGTTAGGGTTAGGGTTAGGGTTAGGGGACGGGGACGGTTTAGGGGACAGGTTATGGTACGACAACGTTTTAGGGTGAGCGTACGTGTTAGGGTACGTGTTAGTGTTAGCGTACCGGTTAGGATTAGGGGACGGGTTAGGGTAAGGCTTCGGGTAAGGGTTAGGGTTAGGGTTAGGGTTAGTGTTAGGGGACGGGGACGGTTTAGGGGACAGGTTAGAGTACGACAACGGTTTATGGTGAGCGTACGTGTTAGGCTACGTGTTAGTGTTAGCGTACGTGTTAGGATTAGGGGACGGGTTAGGGTAAGGCTTTGGGTAAGGGTTAGGTTTAGGTTTAGGGTTAGGGGACGGGGACGGTTTAGGGGACAGGTTAGGGTACGACAACGGTTTAGGGTGAGCGTACGTGTTAGGGTACGAGTTAGTGTTAGCGTTCGTGTTAGTATTACGGGACGAGTTAGCGTAAGGCTTCAGGTAAGGATTAGGGTTAGGGTTAGGGTTAGGGGACGGGGACGGTTTTGGGGACAGTTTAGGGTACGACAACGGTTTAGGGTGAGCGTACGTGTTAGGGTTCTGTTTATGGTTAGCGTACGGGTTAGGATTAGGGGACGGGTTAGAGTAAGGCTTCGGGTAAGGGTTAGGGTTAGGGTTAGGGTTAGGATTAGGGGACGGGTTTGTTTAGGGGACAGGTTAGTGTACGATAACGGTTTAGGGTGAGCGTACGTGTTACGGTATGGGTTAGTATTAGCGTACGGGTTAGGCTTATGGGACGGGTTAGGGTAAGGCTTCAGGTAAGGGTTAGGGTTAGGGTTAGGGTTAGGGTTAGGTGACGGGGACGGTTTAGGGGACAGGTTATGGTACGACAACATTTTAGGGTGAGCGTACGTGTTAGGGTACGTGTTAGTGTTAGCGTACCGGTTAGGATTAGGAGACGGGTTAGGGTAAGGCTTCGGGTAAGTGTTAGGGTTAGGGTTAGGGTTAGGGATAGGGGCGGGGATGGTTTAGGGTACAGGTTAGGGTACGACAATGGTTGAGGGTGAGCGTAGGGGTTAGGGTACGGGTTAGGGTTAGCGTACGGGTTAGGATTAGGGGATGGTTTAGTGTAAGGCTTCGGGTAAGGGTTAGGGTTAGTGTTTTGATTATGGTTAGGGGACGGGGACGGTTTAGGGGACAGGTTAGGGTACGACAACGGTTTAGGGTGAGCGTCCGTGTTATGGTACGGGTTAGTGTTAGCGTACGGGTTAGGATTAGGGGACAGGTTAGGGTAAGGCTTCGGGTAAGGGTTCGGGTTAGGGTAGGGTTAGGGGACGGGGACGGGGATGGTTTAGGGGACAGGTTAGAGTACGACAACAGTTTAGGGTGAGCGTACGTGTTAGGCTACGGGTTAGTGTTAGCGTCCGGGTTAGGATTAGGGGACGGGTTAGGTTAAGGCTTCGGGTAAGGGTTAGGGTTAGGGTTAGGGTTAGGGTTAGGGGACGGGGATGGTTTAGGGGACAGGTTCGTGTACGACAACTGTTTAGGGTGAGCTTACGTGTTAGGGTATGGGTTAGTGTTAGCGTACGGGTTAGGCTTATGGGACGGGTTAGAGTAAGGCTTCGGGTAAGGGTTAGTGTTAGGGTTAGGGTTAGGGTTAGGGATAGGGTACGGGGATGGTTTAGGGTACAGGTTAGGGTACGACAATGGTTTAGGGTGAGCATACGTGTTAGGGTACGGGTTAGTGTTAGCGTAGGGGTTAGGCTTAGTGGACGGGTTAGGGTAAGGTTTCGGGTAAGGTTTAGGGTTAGGGTTAGGGTTAGGGTTAGGAGATGGGGAAGGTTTAGGGGACAGGTTAGTGTACGACAACGGTTTAGGGTGAGCGTATATGTTAGGGTACGGTTTAGTGTTAGTGTACGGGTTAGGATTAGGGGACGGGTTATGGTAAGGCTTCGGGTAAGGGTTAGGTTTATGGTTAGGGTTAGGGGATGGGGACGGTTGAGGGGACAGGTTAGGGTACGACAATGGTTTAGGGTGAGCGTACGTGTTACGCTATGGGTTAGTGTTAGCGTACGGGTTAGGATTAGGGCACGGGTTAGGGTACAGCTTCGTGTAAGGGTTAGGGTTAGGGTTAGGGTTAGGGTTAGGGTTAGGGGACGGGGATGGTTTAGGGGACAGGTTAGGGTACGACAACGGTTTAGGGTGAGCATACGTGTTAGGGTACGGGTTAGTGTTAGCCTACGGGTTAGGATTAGGGGACGGGTTAGGGTACGGCTTCGGGTAAGGGTTACTGTTAGGGTTAGGTTTAGGGTTAGGGGACGGGGACGGGGACGGTTTAGGGGACAGGTTAGTGTACGACAACGGTTTAGGGTGAGCGTACGTGATAGGGTACGGGTTATTGTTAGCGTACGAGTTAGGATTAGGGGACGGGTTAGGGTAAGGCTTCGGGTAAGGTTTAGTGTTAGGGTTAGTGTTAGGGATAGGGTTAGGGGACGGGGACGGTTTAGGGGACAGGTTAGGGTACGACAACTGTTTAGGATAAGCGTACGTGTTAGGGTACGGTTTAGAGTTAGCATACGGGTTAGTATTAGGGGACGGGTTAAGTTAAGGCTTCGGGTAAGGTATAGGGTTAGGGTTAGCGTTAGGGTTAGGGGACGGGGACGGTTTAGGGGACAGGTTCGGGTACGAGAACGGTTTAGTGTGAGCGTACGTGTTAGGGTACGGGTTAGTGTTAGCGTATGGGTTAGGTTTAGGGGACGGTTTAGTGTAAGGTTTCGGGTAAGGTTTAGGGTTAGGGTTAGGATTAGGGTTAGGGTTAGGGGACGGGGATGGTTTAGGGGACAGGTTAGTGTACGGCAACAGTTTAGGGTGAGCGTACGTGTTAGGGCACGGGTTAGTGTTAGCGTACGGGTTAGAATTCAGGGACGGGTTAGGGTAAGGTTTCAGGTAAGCGTTAGGGTTAGGGTTAGGGTTATGTTTAGGGTTAGGGGACGGCGACGGTATAGGGGACAGGTTAGTGTATGACAACTGTTTAGGGTGAGTGTACGTGTTAGGGTACCGGTTAGTGTTAGCGTACGTGTTAGGAATACGGGACGGGTTAGGGTAAGGCTTCGGGTAAGGGTTAGGGTTAGGGTTAGGGTTAGGGTTAGGGTTAGGGGACGGGGACGGTTTAGGGGACAGATTAGTGTACGACAACGGTTTAGGGTGAGCGTACGTGTTAGGTTACGGGTTATTGTTAGCGTACGGGTTAGTATTAGGGGATGATTTAGGGTAAGGCTTCGGGTAAGGGTTAGCGTTAGGGTTTGGGTTAGGGTTAGGGGACGGGGACGGGGATGGTTTAGGGGAGAGGTTAGGGTACGACAATGGTTTAGGGTGAGCGTACGTGTTAGTGTACGGGTTAGTGTTAGCGTACGGGTTAGGATTACGGGACGGGTTAGGGTAAGGCTTCAGGTAAGGATTAGGGTTAGGGTTAGGGTTAGGGTTAGGGGACGGGGACGGTTTAGGGGACAGGTTAGGGCACGACAACAGTTTAGGGTGAGCGTACGTGTTAGGCTACGGGTTAGTGTTAGCGTACGGGTAAGGATTAGGGGACGGGTTAGGGTAAGGCTTCGGGTAAGGGTTAGGGTTAGGGTTAGGGTTAGGGTTAGGGGACGGGGATGGTTTAGGGGACAGGTTAGGGTACGACAACGGTTTAGGGTGAGCGTACGTGTTAGGGTACGTGTTAGTGTTAGCGTACGGGTTAGGATTAGAGGACGGGTTAGGGTAAGGCCTCGGGTAAGGGTTGGGATTAGGGTTAGGGTTAGGGTTAGGGTTAGGAGACGGGGACGGTTTAGGGGACAGGTTAGTGTATGACAACGGTTTAGGGTGTGCGTATGTGTTAGGGTACAGTTTAGTGTTAGCGTACGGTGTAGGATTAGGGGACGGGTTACGGTAAGGCTTCGGGTAAGGGTTAGGGTTAGGGTTTGGGTTAGGGTTAGGGTTAGAGGACGGGGACGGTTTAGGGGACAGGTTAGTGTACGACAACGGTTTAGGGTGAGCGTAAGTGTTAGGGTACGGTTTAGTGTTAGCGTACGGATTAGGATTAGTGGACGGGTTAGGGTAAGGCTTCGGGTAAGGGTTAGGGTTAGGGTTAGAGTTGGGGTTAGGGGACGGGGACGGGGACGGTGTCGGGGACAGGTTAGTGTACGACAACGTTTTAGGGTGAGCGTACGTGTTAGGGTACTGGTTAGTCCTAGCGTACGGGTTCGGATTAGGGGACGGGTTAGGGTAAGGCTTCGGATAAGGGTTAGGGTTAAGGTTAGGGTTAGGGTTAGGGTTAGGTGACGGAGACGGTTTAGGGGACAGGTTAGTGTACGACAAAGGTTTAGGGTGAGCGTACGTGTTAGGGTATGGGTTAGTGTTAGCGTACGGGTTAGGCTTATGGGACGGGCTAGGTTAAGGCTTCGGGTAAGGGTTAGGGTTAGGGTTAGGGTTAGGTTTAGGGTTAGGGGACGGGGACGGTTTAGGGGACAGGTTATGGTACGACAACATTTTAGGGTGAGCGTACGTGTTTGGGTACGTGTTAGTGTTAGCGTACGGGTTATTCTTTGGGGACGGGTTAGGGTAAGGCTTCGGGTAAGGGTTAGGGTTAGGGTTAGGGTTAGGGTTAGGGGACTGGGACGGTTTAGGGGACAGGTTAGGTTACGACAACGGTTTAGGGTGAGCGTACGTGTTAGGGTAAGGATTAGGGTTAGCGTACGGGTTAGGATTAGGGGATGGGTTAGTGTAAGGCTTCGGGTAAGGGTTAGGGTTAGGGTTAGGGTTAGGGATAGGGGACGGGGATGGTTTAGGGTACTGGTTAGGGTACGACAATGGTTTAGGGTGAGCGTACGTGTTATGGTACGGGTTAGGGTTAGCGTACGGTTTAGGATTAGGGGATGGGTTAGAATAATGCTTCGGGTAAGGGTTAGGGTTAGGGTTAGGTTTAGGGTTAGGGTTAGGGGACGGCGCCGGTTTAGGGGACAAGTTAGGGTACGACAACGGTTTAGGGTGAGAGTACGTGTTAGGGTACGGGTTAGTGTTAGCGTACGGGTTAGGATTGGGGACGGGTTAGGGTAAGGCTTCGGGTAAGGTTTTGGGTTAGGGTTAGGTTTAGGGTTAGGGTTAGGGAACGGTGACGGTTTCGGGGACAGGTTAGGGTACGACAACGGTTTAGGGTGAGCATACATGTTAGGGTACGGGTTAGTGTTAGCCTATGGGTTAGGTTTATGGTACGGGTTTGTGTAAGGCTTCGGGTAAGTGTTAGGGTTAGGGTTAGGGTTAGGGGACGGTGACGTTTTAGGGGACAGGTTAGGGTATGACAACAGTTTAGGGTGAGCGTATGTATTAGGGTACGGGTTAGTGTTAGCGTACGGGTTAGGATTAGAGGACGGGTTAGGGTAAGGCTTCTGGTAAGGCTTAGGGTTAGGGTTAGGGTTAGGGTTAGGAGACGGGGACGGTTTAGGGGACAGGTTAGTGTACGACAACGGTTTAGGGTGTGCGTATGTGTTAGGGTACGCCTTAGTGTTAGCGTACGGGTTAGGATTATGGGACGGGTTACTGTAAGGCTTCGGGTAAGGGTTAGGGTTAGGGTTAGGGTTAGGGTTAGGGGACGGGGACGGTTAAGGGGAGAGGTTAGGGTACGACAACGGTTTAGGGTGAGCGTACGTGTTAGGGTACGGTTTAGTGTTAGCGTACGGTTTAGGATTAGGGGACGGGTTAGTGTAAGGCTTCGGGTAAGTGTTAGGGTTAGGGTTACGGTTAGGGGACGGGGAGGGTTTAGGGGACAGGTTAGGGTACGACAACGGTTTAGGGTGAGCGTACGTGTTAGGGTACGGGTTCGTGTTAGCGTACGGGTTAGGATTAGGGGACGGGTTACTGTAAGGCTTCGGGTAAGTGTTAGGGTTAGGGTTAGGGTTAGGGTTAGGGTTAGGGGACGGGGATGGTTTAGGGGACAGGTTAGGGTACGACAAAGGTTTAAGGTGAGCATACGTGTTAGGGTACGGGTTAGTGTTAGCCAACAGGTTAGGATTAGGGGACGGGTTAGGTTAAGGCTTCGGGTAAGGGTTAGGTTTAGGGTTAGGTTTAGGGTTAGGGGACGAGGACGGGGACGGTTTAGGGGACAGGTTAGTGTACGACAACGGTTTAGGGTGAGCGTACGTTTTAGGGTACGGGTTAGTGTTAGCGTACGGTTTAGGATTAGGGGACGGGTTAGGGTAAGGCTTTGGGTAAGGTTTAGGGTTAGGGTTAGGGTTAGGGTTAGGGGACGGGGACGGTTTAGGGGACAGGTTAGGGTACGACAACGGTTTAGGGTGAGCGTACGTGTTAGGGTACGGTTTAGTGTTATCGTATGGGTTAGGATTAAGGGACAGGTTAGGGTAAGGTTTCGGGTAAGGGTTAGGGTTCGGGTTAGGGTTAGGTTTAGGGTTAGGGAATGGGGACGGTTTAGGGGAAACGTTAGTGTACGACAACGGTTTAGGGTGAGCGTACGTGTTAGGGTACGGGTTAGAGTTAGCATGAGGGTTAGGATTAGGGGACGGGTTAGGGTAATGCTTCGGGTAAGGGTTAGGGTTAGGGTTAGGGTTAGGGTTAGAGTTAGGGGACGGGGAAGGTTTAGGGGACAGGTTAGGGCACGACAATGGTTTATGGTGAGCGTACGTGTTAGGCTATGGGTTAGTGTTAGCGTACGTGTTAGGATTAGGGGACGGGTTAGGGTAAGGCTTCGGGTAAGGGTTAGGTTTAGGTTTAGGGTTAGGGGACGGGGACGGTTTAGGGGACAGGTTAGCATACGACAACGGTTTAGGGTGAGCGTACGTGTTAGGGTATGAGTTAGTGTTAGCGTACGTGTTAGTATTACGGGACGAGTTAGCGTAAGGCTTCAGGTAAGGATTAGGGTTAGGGTTAGGGTTAGGGGACAGGGACGGTTTTGGGGACAGGTTAGGGTACGACAACGGTTTAGGGTGAGCGTACGTGTTAGGCTACGGGTTAGTGTTAGCGTACGGGTTAGGATTAGAGGACGGGTTAGGGTAATGCTTCGGGTAAGGGTTAGGGTTAGTGTTAGGGTTAGGGTTAGGGGACGGGGACAGTTTAGGGGACAGGTTAGGGTACGACAACGGTTTAGGGTGAGCGTACGTGTTAGGGTACTGGTTATGGTTAGCGTACGGGTTAGGATTTGGGGACGGGTTCGAGTAAGGCTTCGGGTAAGGGTTAGGGTTAGGGTTAGGGTTAGGATTAGGGGACGGGGATGGTTTAGGGGACAGGTTAGTGTACGATAACGGTTTAGGGTGAGCGTACGTGTTAGGGTATGGGTTAGTGTTAGCGTACGGGTTAGGCTTATGGGACGGGTTAGGGTAAGGCTTCAGGTAAGGGTTAGGGTTAGGGTTAGGGTTAGGGTTAGGTGACGGGGACGGTTTAGGGGACAGGTTATGGTACGACAACGTTTTAGGGTGAGCATACGTGTTAGGGTACGTGTTAGTGTTAGCGTACCGGTTAGGATTAGGGTACGGGTTAGGGTAAGGCTTCGGGTAAGGGTTAGGGTTAGGGTTAGGGTTAGGGATAGGGGCGGGGATGGTTTAGGGTACAGGTTAGGGTACGACAATGGTTGAGGGTGAGCGTACGTGTTAGGGTACTGGTTAGGGTTAGCGTAAGGGTTAGGATCAGGGGATGGATTAGTGTAAGGCTTCGGGTAAGGGTTACGGTTAGGGTTAGGGTTACGGTTAGGGGACGGGGACGGTTTAGGGGACAGGTTAGGGTACGACAACGGTTTAGGGTGAGCGTCCGTGTTAGGGTACGGGTTAGTGTTAGCGTACGGGTTAGGATTAGGTGACGGGTTAGGGTAAGGCTTCGGGTAAGGGTTCGGGTTAGGGTTAGGGTTAGGGGACGGGGACGGGGATGGTTTAGGGGACAGGTTAGAGTACGACAACAGTTTAGGGTGAGCGTACGTGTTAGGCTTCGGATTAGTGTTAGCGTCCGGGTTAGGATTAGGGGACGGGTTAGAGTAAGGCTTCGGGTAAGGGTTTGGGTTAGGGTTAGGGTTAGGGTTAGGGGACGGGGACGGTTTAGGGGACAGGTTAGTGTACGACAACTGTTTAGGGTGAGCATACGTGTTAGCGTATGGGTTAGTGTTAGCGTACGGGTTAGGCTTATGGGACGGGTTAGGGTAAGGCTTCGGGTAAGGGTTAGGGTTAGGGTTAGGGTTAGTGATAGGGGACGGGGATGGTTTAGGGTACAGGTTAGGGTACGACAATGGTTTAGGGTGAGCATACGTGTTAGGGTACGGGTTAGTGTTAGCGTAGAGGTTAGGCTTAGAGGACGGGTTAGGGTAAGGTTTCGGGTAAGGTTTAGGGTTAGGGTTAGGGTTAGGGTTAGGAGACGGGGAAGGTTTAGGGGACAGGTTAGTGTACGACAACGGTTTAGGGTGAGCGTATATTTTAGGGTACGGTTTAGTGTTAGTGTACGGGTTAGGATTAGGGGACGGGTTATGGTAAGGCTTCGGGTAAGGGTTAGGGGTAGGGTTAGGGTTAGGTTTAGGGTTAGGGGACGGGGAAGGTTTAGAGGACAGGTTAGGGTACGACAACGGTTTAGGGTGAGCGTACGTGTTAGGGTACGGTTTATTGTTAGCGTACGGGTTAGGATTAGGGGATGGGTTAGGGTAAGGCTTCGGGTAAGGGTTAGGTTTAGGGTTAGGGTTAGGGTATGGGGACGGTTTAGGGGACAGGTTAGGGTACGACAACGGTTTAGGGTGAGCGTACGTGTTAGGCTATGGGTTAGTGTTAGCGTACTGGTTAGGATTAGGGCACGGGTTAGGGTACGGCTCCGTGTAAGGGTTAGGTTTAGGGTTAGGGTTAGGGTTAGGGGACGGGGACGGTTTAGGGGACAGGTTAGGGTACGACAACGATTTAGGGTGAGCATACGTGTTAGGGTACGGGTTAGTGTTAGCCTACGGGTTAGGATTAGGGGACGGGTTAGGGTACGGCTTCGGGTAAGGGTTAGGGTTAGGGTTAGGTTTAGGGTTAGGGGACGGGGACGGTTTAGGGGACAGGTTAGTGTACGAGAACGGTTTAGGGTGAGCGTACGTGTTAGGGTACGGGTTATTGTTAGCGTACGAGTTAGGTTTAGGGGACGGGTTAGGGTAAGGCTTCGGGTAAGGTTTAGGGTTAGGGTTAGGGTTAGGGTTAGGGTTAGGGGACGTGTACGGTTTAGGGGACAGGTTAGGGTACGACAACGGTTTAGGATGAGCGTACGTGTTAGGGTACGGGTTAGAGTTAGCATACGGGTTAGTATTAGGGGACGGGTTAGGGTAAGGCTTCGGGTAAGGGTTAGGGTTAGCGTTAGGGTTAGGGGACGGGGACGGTTTAGGGGACAGGTTCGGGTATGAGAACGGTTTAGTGTGAGCGTACGTGTTAGGGTACGTGTTAGTGTTAGCGTATGGGTTAGGTTTAGGGGACGGTTTCGGGTAAGGCTTCGGGTAAGGTTTAGGGTTAGGATTAGGATTAGGGTTAGGGTTAGGGGACGGGGATGGTTTAGGGGACAGATTAGTGTACGACAATGGTTTAGGGTGAGCGTACGTGTTAGGGTACGGGTTAGTGTTAGCGTACGGGTTAGGATTCAGGGACGGGTTAGGGTAAGGCTTCAGGTAAGGGTTAGGGTTAGGGTTAGGGTTAGGGTTAGGGTTAGGGGACGGGGACGGTTTAGGGGACAGGTTAGGGTACGACAACGGTTTAGGGTGAGCGTACGTGTTAGGGTACGGGTTATTGTTAGCGTACGGGTTAGGATTAGGGGACGATTTAGGGTAAGGCTTCGGGTAAGGGCTAGCGTTAGGGTTAGGGTTAGGGTTAGGGGACGGGGACGAGGACGGTTTAGGGGACAGGTTAGGGTACGACAATGGTTTAGGGTGAGCGTACGTGTTAGTGTACGGGTTAGTGTTAGCGTAGGGGTTTGGCTTAGAGGACGGGTTAGGTTAAGGTTTCGGGTAAGGTTTAGGGTTAGGGTTAGGAGACGGGGAAGGTTTAGGGGACAGGTTAGTGTACGACAACGGTTTAGGGTGAGCGTATATGTTAGGGTACGGTTTAGTGTTAGTGTATGGGTTAGGATTAGGGGACGGGTTATAGTAAGGCTTCGGGTAAGGGTTAGGGTTAGGGTTAGGGTTAGGTTTAGGGTTAGGGGACGGGGAAGGTTTAGAGGACAGGTTAGGGTACGACAATGGTTTAGGGTGAGCGTACGTGTTAGGCTATGGGTTAGTGTTAGCGTACGGGTTAGGATTAGGGCACGCGTTAGGGTACGGCTTCGTGTAAGGGTTAGGGTTAGGGTTAGGGTTAGGGTATGGGGATGGTTTAGGGGACAGGTTAGGGTACGACAACGGTTTAGGGTGAGCATACGTGTTAGGCTATGGGTTAGTGTTAGCGTACGGGTTAGGATTAGGGCACGCGTTAGTGTACGGCTTCGTGTAAGGGTTAGGGTTAGGGTTAGGGTTAGGTTTAGGGTTAGGGGACGGGGACGGTTTAGGGGACAGGTTAGGGTACGACAACGGTTTAGGGTGAGCATACGTGTTAGGGTACGGGTTAGTGTTAGCCTACGGGTTAGGATTAGGGGACGGGTTAGGGTACGGCTTCGGGTAAGGGTTAGGGTTAGGGTTAGGTTTAGGGTTAGGGGACGGGGACGGGGACGGTTTAGGGGACAGGTTAGTGTACGACAACTGTTTAGGGTGAGCGTACGTGTTAGGGTACGGGTTATTGTTAGCGTACGAGTTAGGTTTAGGGGACGGGTTAGGGTAAGGTTTTGGGTAAGGTTTAGGGTTAGGGTTAGGGTTAGGGTTAGGGTTAGGGGACGGGGACGGTTTAGGGGACAGGTTAGGGTACGACAACGGTTTAGGATGAGCGTACGTGTTAGGGTACGGGTTAGAGTTAGCATACGGGTTAGTATTAGGGGACGGGTTAGGGTAAGGCTTCGGGTAAGGGTTAGGGTTAGGGTTAGCATTAGGGTTAGGGGACGGGGATGGTTTAGGGGACAGGTTCGGGTACGAGAACGGTTTAGTGTGAGCGTACGTGTTAGGGTACGGGTTAGTGTTAGCGTATGGGTTAGGTTTAGGGGACGGTTTCGGGTAAGGCTTCGGGTAAGGTTTAGGGTTAGGGTTAGGATTAGGGTTAGGGTTAGGGGACGGGGACGGTTTAGGGGACAGGTTAGGGTACGACAACAGTTTAGGGTGAGCGTACGTGTTAGGGTACCGGTTAGTGTTAGCGTACGGGTTAGGATTACGGGACGGGTTAGGGTAAGACTTCGGCTAAGGGTTAGGGTTAGGGTTAGGGTTAGGGTTAGGATTAGGGGACGGGGACGGGGACGGTTTAGGGGACAGGTTAGGGTACGACAACGGTTTAGGGTGAGCGTACGTTTTAGGGTACGGGTTATTGTTAGCGTACGGGTTAGGATTAGGGGACGATTTAGGGTAAGGCTTCGGGTAAGGGTTAGCGTTAGTGTTAGGGTTAGGGTTAGGGGACGGGGACGGGGACGGTTTAGGGGACAGGTTAGGATACGACAAGGGTTTAGGGTGAGCGTACGTGTTAGTGTACGGGTTAGTGTTAGCGTACGGGTTAGGATTACAGGACGGGTTAGGGTAAGGCTTCAGGTAAGGATTAGGGTTAGAGTTAGGGTTAGGGTTAGGGTTAGGGATTGGGGACGGTTTAGGGGACAGGTTAGGGTACGACAACAGTTTAGGGTGAGCGTACGTGTTAGGCTACGGGTTAGTGTTTGCGTACAGGTAAGGATTAGGTGACGGGTTAGGGTAAGGCTTCGGGTAAGGGTTAGGGTTAGGGTTAGGGTTAGGGGACGGGGATGGTTTAGGGGACAGGTTAGGGTACGACAACGGTTTAGGGTGAGCGTACGTGTTAGGGTACGTGTTTGTGTTAGCGTACCGGTTAGGATTAGAGGACGGGTTAGGGTAAGGCTTCGGGTAAGGGTTGGGATTAGGGTTAGGGTTACGGTTAGGGTTAGGAGACAGGGACGGTTTAGGGGACAGGTTAGTGTATGACAACAGTTTAAGGTGTGCGTATGTGTTAGGGTACAGTTTAGTGTTAGCGTATGGGTTAGGATTAGGGGACGGGTTACCGTAAGGCTTCGGGTAAGGGTTAGGGTTAGGGTTAGGGTTAGGGTTAGGGGACGGGGACGGTTTAGGGGACAGGTTAGTGTATGACAACTGTTTAGGGTGAGCGTGAGTGTTAGGGTACTGTTTAGTGTTAGCGTACGGGTTAGGATTAGGGGACGGGTTAGGGTAAGGCTTCGGGTAAGGGTTAGGGTTAGGGTTAGAGTTGGGGTTAGGGGACGGGGACGGGGACGGTGTAGGGGACAGGTTAGTGTACGACAACGTTTTAGGGTGAGCGTACGTGTTAGGGTACTGGTTAGTGTTAGCGTACGGGTTCGGATTAGGGGACCGGTTAGGGTAAGGCTTCGGATAAGGGTTAGGGTTAAGGTTAGGGTTAGGGTTAGGGTTAGGGTTAGGGAATGGGGACGGTTTAGGGGACAGGTTAGGGTAGGACAATGGTTTAGGGTGAGCGTACGTGTTAGGGTACGGGTTAGAGTTAGCATACGGGTTAGAATTAGGGGACGGTTTAGGGTAAGGCTTCGGATAAGAGTTAGGTTTAAGGTTAGGGTTAGGGTTAGGTGACGGGGACGGTTTAGGGGACAGGTTAGTGTACGACAAAGGTTTAGGGTGAGCGTACGTGTTAGGGTATGGGTTAGTGTTAGCGTACGGGTTAGGCTTATGGGACGGGTTAGGTTAAGGCTTCGGGTAAGGGTTAGGGTTAGGTTTAGGGTTAGGGGACGGGGACGGTTTAGGGGACAGGTTATGGTACGACAACGTTTTAGGGTGAGCGTACGTGTTAGGGTACGTGTTAATGTTAGCGTACGGGTTATTATTTGGGGATGGGTTAGGGTAAGGCTTTGGGTAAGGGTTAGGGTTAGGGTTAGGGTTAGGGTTAGGGGACTGGGATGGTTTAGGGGACAGGTTAGGGTACGACAACGGTTTAGGGTGAGCGTACATGTTAGGGTACGGGTTAGTGTTAGCGTACGGGTTAGGATTAGGGGACGGATTAGGGTAAGGCTTTGGGTAAGTGTTCGGGTTAGGGTTAGGGCTAGGGTGCGGGGACGTTCTCGGTTTAGGGGACAGGTTAGGGTACGACAAAGGTTTAGGGTGAGCGTTCCTGTTAGGGTACGGGTTAGTGTTAGCGTACGGGTTAGGATTAGGGGACGGGTTAGGGTAAGGCTTCGGGTAAGTGTTGGGGTTAGGGTTAGGGTTAGTGTTAGGGGACGGGGACGGTTTTGGGGACAGGTTAGAGTACGACAACGGTTTAGGGTGAGCGTACGTGTTAGGGTATGTGTTAGGGTTAGCGTACGGGTTAGGATTAGGGGATGGGTTAGTGTAAGGCTTCTGGTAAGGGTTAGGGCTAGCGTTAGGGTTAGGGATAGGGGACGGGGATGGTTTAGGGTACAGGTTAGGGTACGACAATGGTTTAGAGTGAGCGTACGTGTTAGGGTACGGGTTAGGGTTAGCGTACGGGTTAGGATTAGGGGATGGGTTAGGGTAAGGCTTCGGGAAAGGGTTAGGGTTAGGTTTAGGGTTAGGGTTAGGGGACGGGGTCGGTTTAGGGGACAGGTTAGAGTACGACAACGGTTTAGGGTGAGCGTACGTGTTAGGGTACGGGTTAGTGTTAGCGTACGGGTTAGGATTAGAGGACATGTTAGGGTAAGGCTTCGGGTAAGTGTTAGGGTTAGGGTTAGGGTTAGGGTTAGGAGACGGGGACGGTTTAGGGGACAGGTTAGTGTACGACAACGATTTAGGGTGTGCGTATGTGTTAAGGTACGTTTTAGGGTTAGCGTACGGGTTAGGATTAGGGGACGGGTTAGGGTAAGGCTTCGGGTAAGGGTTAGGGTTAGGGTTATGGTTAGGGTTAGGGTTAGGGGACGGGGACGTCTTAGGGGACAGGTTATGGTACGACAACGGTTTATGATGAGCGTACGTGTTAGGCTACGGGTTAGTGTTAGCGTACGGGTTAGGATTAGAGGACGGGTTAGGGTAAGGCTTCGGATAAGGGTTAGGGTTAGTGTTAGGTTTAGGGTTAGGGTTAGGGAACGGGGACGGTTTAGGGGAAACGTTAGTGTATGATAACGGTTTAGGGTGAGCGTACGTGTTAGGTTACGGGTTAGAGTTAGCATGAGGGTTAGGATTAGGGGACGGTTTAGGGTAAGGCTTCGGGTAAGGGTTCGGGTTAGGTTTAGGGTTAGGTTTAGGGTTAGGGGACGGAGACGGTTTAGGGGACAGGTTAGTGTACGACAACGGTTTAGGGTGTGCGTATGTGTTAGGGTACGTTGTAGAGTTAGCGTACGGGTTAGGATTAGGGGACGGGTTAGGGTAAGGCTTCGGGTAAGGGTTAGGGTTAGGGTTAGGGTTAGGGGACGGGGACGGTTTAGGGGACAGGTTAGGGTACGAAAACGGTTTAGGGTGAGCGTACGTGTTAGGGTACGGGTTAGTGTTATCGTAAGGGTTAGGATTAGGGGACGGGTTAGGGTAAGGCTTCGGGTAAGTGTTAGGGTTAGGGTTAGGGTTAGGCGACGGGGACGGTTTAGGGTACAGGTTAGAGTACGACAACGGTTTAGGGTCAGCGTACGTGTTAGGGTACGTGTTAGTGTTAGCATACGAGTTAGGATTAGGGGACGGTTTAGGGTAGGCTTCGGATAAGGGTTAGGGTTAAGTTTAGGGTTAGGTTTAGGGTTAGGGTACGGGGACGGTTTAGGGGACAGGTTAGGATACGACTACGGTTTAGGGTGAGCGTACGTGTTAGGGTACGGGTTAGAGTTAGCATACGGGTTAGGATTAGGGGACGCGTTAGTGTAAGGCTTCGGGTAAGGGTTAGGGTTAGGGTTAGGGTTAGGGTTAGGGTTAGGGGACGGGGACGGTTTAAGGGACAGGTTAGGGTACGACAACGGTTTATGGTGAGCGTACGTGTTAGGGTACGGGTTAGTGTTAGCGTACGGGTTAGGATTAGGGGACGGGTTAGGGTAAGGCTTCGGGTAAGTGTTAGGGTTAGGGTTATTGTTAGGGTTAGGGGACGGGGACGGTTTAGGGGACAGGTTAGGGTACGACAAAGTTTTAGGGTGAGCATACGTGTTAGGGTACGGGTTAGTGTTAGCGTACGGGTTAGGATTAGGGGACGGTTTAGGGTAAGGCTTCGGGTAAGGGTTCGGGTTAGGGTTAGGGTTAGGGTTACGGTTCGGGTGAGGGTACGGTGAAGGTTTAGGGGACAGGTTAGGGTACGACAACGGTTTAGGGTGAGCGTAAGTGTTAGGGTACGGGTTAGTGTTAGCGTACGGTTTAGGTTTAGGGGACAGGTTATGGTAAGGCTTCGGGTCAGGGTTAGGGATAGGGTTAGGGTTAGGGTTAGGGGATGGGGACGGTTTAGGGGACAGGTTAGGGTACGACAACGGTTTAGGGTGAGCGTACGTGTTAGGGTACGGGTTAGTGTTAGCGTACGGTTTAAGATTAGAGGACGTGTTAGGGTAAGGCTTCAGGTAAGGGTTAGGGTTAGGGTTATGGTTAGGGTTAGGAGACAGGGACGGTTTAGGGGACAGGTTAGTGTACAACAACGGTTTAGGGTGTGTGTATGTGTTAAGGTACGGTTTAGTGTTAGCGTACGGGTTAGGATTAGGGGACGGGTTAGAGTAAGGCTTCTGGTAAGGGTTAGGGTTAGGGTTAGGGTTAGGCTTAGGGGACGGGGACGTTTTAGGGGACAGGTTAGAGTACGACAACGGTTTAGGGTGAGCATACGTGTTAGGGTACGGGTTAGTGTTAGCGTACGGTTTAGGATTAGATGACGTGTTAGGGTAAGGCTTCGGGTAAGGGTTAGTGTTAGGTTTAGGGTTAGGGTTAGGGTTAGGAGACGGGGACGGTTTAGGGGACAGGTTAGTGTACGACTACGGTTTAGGTTGTGCGTATGTGTTAGGGTACGGTTTAGTGTTAGCGTACGGGTTAGGATTAGGGGACGGGTTAGGGTAAGGCTTCGGGTAAGGGATAGGGTTAGGGTTAGGTTTAGGGTTAGGGTTAGGGGACGGGGACCGTTTAGGGGACAGGTTATGGTACGACAACGGTTTATGGTGAGTGTACGTGTTAGGGTACGGTTTAGTGTTAGCATACGGGTTATGATTAGGGGATGGGTTAGGGTAAGGCTTCGGGTAAGGGTTAGGGTTAGGGTTAGGGTTAGGGTTAGGGGACGGGGTCGGTTTAGGGGACAGGTTAGGGTACGACAACGGTTTAGGGTGAGTGTACGTGTTAGGGTACGGGTTAGTGTTTGTGTACGGTTTAGGATTAGGGGATGGGTTAGGGTAAGGCTTCGGGTAAGGGTTAGGGTTAGGGTTAGGGTTAGGGTTAGGGGACGGGGACGGGGACGGTTTAGGGGACGGGTCAGTGTATGACAACGGTTTAGGGTGAGCGTACGTGTTAGGGTACGGTTTAGTGTTATCATAAGGGTTAGGATTAGGGGACGGGTTAGGGTAAGGCTTTGGGTAAGGTTTAGGGTTAGGTTTAGGGTTAGGGTTAGGGTTAGGGGACAGGGACGGTTTAGGGGACAGGTTAGAGTACGACAATGGTTTAGGGTGAGCGTACGTGTTAGGGTACGGGTTAGTGTTAGCGTACGGGTTAGGATTAGAGGACGTGTTAGGGTAAGGCTTCGGGTAAGGGTTAGGGTTAGGGTTAGGGTTAGGGTTAGGGTTAGGAGACGGGGACGGTTTAGGGGACAGGTTAGTGTACGACTACGTTTTAGGGTGTGCGTATGTGTTAGGGTACGGTTTAGTGTTAGCGTACGGGTTAGGATTATGGGACGGGTTAGGGTAAGGCTTCGGGTAAGGGTTCGGGTTAGGGTTAGGGTTAGGGTTAGGGTTAGGTTTAGGGGACGGTGACGGTTTAGGGGACACGTTAAGGTACGACAACGGTTTAGGGTGAGCCTACGTGTTAGGGTACAGGTTAGTGTTAGCGTACGGGTTAGGAATAGGGGCGGGTTAGGGTAAGGCTTCGGGTAAGGGTTAGGGTTAGTGTTAGGGTTAGGGGACGGGGACGGGGACGGTTTAGGGGACAGGTTAGGGTACGACAATGGTTTAGGGTGAGCGTACGTGTTAGGGTACGGGTTAGTGTTAGCGTACTGTTTAGGGTTTGGGGACGGGTTAGGGTAAGGCTTCGGGTAAGGGTTAGGGTTAGGGTTAGTGTTAGGGTTAGGGGACGGGGACGGTTTAGGGGACAGGTTAGGGCACGACAAAGGTTTAGGGTGAGCCTACGTGTTAGGGTATGGGTTAGTGTTAGCGTATGGTTTAGGATTAGGGGACGGTTTAGTGTAAGGCTTCTGGTAAGGGTTCGGGTTAGGGTTAGGGTTAGGGTTAGGGATAGGGTGAGGGGACGGTGACGGTTTAGGGGACAGGTTAGGGTACGACAACGGTTTAGGGTGAGCGTACGTGTTAGGGTACGGGTTAGTGTTAGCGTACGGGTTAGGATTAGAGGACGTGTTAGCGTAAGGCTTCGGGTAAGGGTTAGGTTTAGGGTTAGGGTTAGGGTTAGGGTTAGGAGACGGGGACGGTTTAGGGGACAGGTTAGTGTACAACAACGGTTTAGGGTGTGTGTATGTGTTAGGATACGGTTTAGTGTTAGCGTACGGGTTAGGATTAGGGGACGGGTTCGGGTAAGGCTTCAGGTAAGGGTTAGGGTTAGGGTTAGTGTTAGGGTTAGGGGATGGGGACGGTTTAGGGGACAGGTTAGGGTACGACAAAGGTTTAGGGTGAGCGTACGTGTTAGGATTCGGGTTAGCGTTAGCGTACGTTTTAGGATTAGGGGACGGGTTAGGGTAAGGCTACGGGTAAGGGTTAGGGTTAGGGTTAGGGTTAGGGGAAGGGGACGGGTACGGGGACAGTTTAGGGGACAGGTTAGTGTACGACAACGGTTTAGGGTGAGCGTACGTGTTAGGGTATGGTTTAGTGTTATCGTTAGGGTTAGGATTAGGGGACGGGTTAGGGTAAGGCTTCGGGTAAGGTTTAGGGTTAGGGTTAGGGTTAGGGGACGGGGACGGTTTAGGGGACCGGTTAGAGTACGACAACTGTTTAGGGTGAGCATACGTGTTAGGGTACGGGTTAGTGTTAGCGTACGAGTTAGGATTAGGGCACGAGTTAGGGTAAGGCTTCGGATAAGGGTTAGGGTTAAGGTTAGGGTTAGGGTTAGGGTTAGGGAACGGGGACGGTTTAGGGGACAGGTTAGGGTACGACAAGGGTTTAGGGTGAGCGTACGTGTTAGGGTATGGGTTAGAGTTAGCCTATGGTTTAGGATTAGGGGACGGGTTAGGGTAAGGCTTCGGGTAAGGGTTAGGGTTAGGGTTAGGATTAGGGTTAGGGGACGGGGACGGTTTAAGGGACAGGTTAGGGTACGACAACGGTTTAGGGTGATCGTACGTGTTAGGGTACGGGTTAGTGTTAGCGTACGGGTTAGGATTAGGGGACGGGTTAGTGTAAGGCTTCGGGTAAGGGTTAGGGTTAGGGTTAGTGTTAGGGTTAGGGGACGCGGACAGTTTAGGGGACAGGTTAGGGTACGAAAAAGGTTTAGGGTGAGCGTACGTGTTAGTGTACGGGTTAGTGTTAGGGTACGGGTTAGGATTAGGGGACGGGTTAGGGTAAGGCTTCGGGTCAGGGTTAGGGTTAGGTTTAGGGATACGGTTACGGTACGGGAACGGTTTAGGGGACAGGTTAGGGTATGACAACGGTTTACGTTGAGCGTACGTGTTAGGGTACAGGTTAGTGTTAGCGTACGGGTTTGGATTAGAGGACGTGTTAGGGTAAGGCTTCGGGTAAGGGTTAGGGTTAGGGTTAGGTTTAGGGTTAGGAGACGGGGACGGTTTAGGGGACAGGTTAGTGTACAACAACGGTTTAGGGTGTGTGTATGTGTTAGGATACGGTTTAGTGTTAGCATACGGGTTAGGATTAGGGGACGGGTTAGGGTAAGGCTTCAGGTAAGGGTTAGGGTTAGGGTTCGGGTTAGGGTTAGGGGATTGGGACGGTTTAGGGGACAGGTTAGGGTACGACAATGGTTTATGGTGAGCGTACGTGTTAGGCTATTGGTTAGTGTTAGCGTACGGTTTAGGATTAGGGGACGGGTTAGGGTAAGGCTTTGGGTAAGGGTTAGGGTTAGGTTTAGGGTTAGGGGACGGGGACGGTTTAGGGGACAGGTTAGTGTACGACAAAGGTTTAGGGTGAGCGTACGTGTTAGGGTACGGGTTAGAGTTATCGTATGGGTTAGGATTAGGGGATGGGCTACGGTAAGGCTTTGGGTTAGGGTTAGGGTTAGGGTTAGGGTTAGGGTTAGGGTTAGGGTTAGGGTTAGGGTTAGGGTTAGGGGACGGTTTAGGGGACAGGTGAGTGTACGACAACGGTTTAGGGTGAGCGTACGTGTTAGGGTACGGGTTAGTGTTAGCATACGGGTTAGGAATAGGGGACGGGTTATGGTAAGGCTTCGGGTAAGGGTTAGGGTTAGGGTTAGGGTTAGGGGATGGGGACGGTTTAGGGGACAGGTTAGGGTACGACAACGGTTTAGGGTGAGCGTACGTGTTAGGGTACGGGTTAGTGTTATCGTATGGGTTAGGGTTAGGGTTAGGGTTAGGGTTAGGGGACGGGGACAGTTTAGGGGACGTTTAGTGTATGACAACGGTTTAGGTTGAGCGTACGTGTTAGGGTATAGGTTAGTGTTATCGTATGGGTTAGGATTAGGGGACGGGTTAGAGTAAGGCTTCGGGTAAGGGTTAGGGTTAGGGTTAGGGTTAGGGTTAGGGTTAGGGGACGGGGACGGTTTAGGGGACAGGTTAGGGTACGACAACGGTTTAGGGTGAGCGTACGTGTTAGGGTACGGGTTAGAGTTAGCTTACAGGTTAGGATTAGGGGACGGTTTAGGGTAAGGCTTCTGGTAAGGGTTCGGGTTAGGGTTAGGGTTAGGGTTAGGGATAGGGTGAGGTGACGGTGACGGTTTAGGGGACAGGTTAGGGTACGACAACGGTTTAGGGTGAGCGTACGTGTTAGGGTACGGGTTAGTGTTAGCGTACGGGTTAGGATTAGGGGACGGGTTAGGGTAAGGCTTCGGGTCAGGGTTAGGGTTAAGGTTAGGGATAGGGTTAGTGGACGGGGACGGTTTAGGGGACAGGTTAGGGTACGACAACGGTTTACGTTGAGCGTACGTGTTAGGGTAGGGTTAGTGTTAGCGTACGGATTAGGATTAGAGGACGTGTTAGGGTAAGGCTTCGGGTAAGGGTTAGGGTTAGGGTTAGGGTTAGGGTTAGGGTTAGGAGACGGGGACGGTTTAGGGGACAGGTTAGTGTACAACAACGGTTTAGGGTGTGTGTATGTGTTAGGATACGTTTTAGTGTTAGCGTAAGGGTTAGTATTAGGGGACGGGTTAGGGTAAGGCTTCAGGTAAGGATTAGGGTTAGGGTTAGGTTTAGGGTTAGGGGATGGGGACGGTTTAGGGGACAGGTTAGGGTACGACAACGGTTTCTGGTGAGCGTACGTGTTAGGCTATGGGTTAGTGTTAGCGTACGGTTTAGGATTAGGGTACGGGTTAGTGTAAGGCTTTGGGTAAGGGTTAGGGTTAGGTTTAGGGTTAGGGGACGGGGACGGTTTAGGGGACAGGTTAGGGTACGATAAAGGTTTAGGGTGAGCCTACGTGTTAGGGTACGGTTTAGTGTTAGCGTACGGGTTAGGAATAGGGGCGGGTTAGGGTAAGGCTTCGGGTAAGGGTTAGGGTTAGGGTTAGGGTTAGGGTTAGGGTTAGGGTTAGGTAACGGGGACGGTTTAGGGGACAGGTTAGGGTACGACAACGGTTTAGGGTGAGCGTACGTGTTAGGGTATGGGTTAGAGTTAGCGTACGGGTTAGGATTAGGGGACGGTTTAGGGTAAGGCTTCGGGTAAGGGTTCGGGTTAGGGTTAGGGTTAGGGTTAGGGATAGGGTGAGGTGACGGTGACGGTTTAGGGGACAGGTTAGGGTACGACAACGGTTTAGGGTGAGCGTATGTGTTAGGGTACGGGTTAGTGTTAGCGTACGGGTTAGGATTAGGGGACGGGTTAGTGTAAGGCTTCGGGTCAGGGTTAGGGTTAGGGTTAGGGATAGGGTTACAGGACGGGGACGGTTTAGGGGACAGGTTAGGGTACGACAACGGTTTACGTTGAGCGTACGTGTTAGGGTACGGGTTAGTGTTAGCGTACGGGTTAGGGTTAGAGGACGTGTTAGTGTAAGGCTTCGGGTAAGGGTTAGGGTTAGGGTTAGGGTTAGGGTTAGGGTTAGGAGACGGGACTGTTTAGGGGACAGGTTAGTGTACAACAACGGTTTAGGGTGTGTGTATGTGTTAGGATACGGTTTAGTGTTAGCGTACGGGTTAGGATTAGGGGACGGGTTAGGGTAAGGCTTCAGGTAAGGGTTAGGGTTAGGGTTAGGGTTAGGGTTAGGGTTAGGGGACGGCGACGGTTTAGAGGACAGGTTAGGGTACGACAACGGTTTATGGTGAGCGTACCTGTTAGGGTACAGGTTATTGTTAGTGTACGGGTTAGGATTACGGGACGGGTTAGGGTAAGGCTTCGGGTAAGGGTTAGCGTTAGGGTTAGGTTTAGGTTTAGGGTTAGGGGACAGGGACGGTTTAGGGGACATGTTAGTGTACGACAACGGTTTAGGGTGAGTGTACGTGTTAGGGTACGGGTTAGTGTTAGCGTACGGGTTAGGTTTACGGGACGGGTTAGGGAAGGCTTCGGGTAAGGGTTAGGTTTAGGGTTAGGGTTAGGGTACGGGGACGGTTTATGGGACAGGTTAGGGTACGACAACGGTTTAGGGTGAGCGTAGGTGTTAGGGGACAGGTTAGTGTTAGCGTAAGGGTTAGGATTAAGGGACAGGTTAGGGTAAGGCTTCGGGTAAGTGTTAGGGTTTGGGTTAGGGTTAGGGTTAGGGGACGGGGACGGTTTAGGGGACAGGTTATTGTACGACAACGGTTTAGGGTGAGCCTATGTGTTAGGGTACGGTTTAGTGTTTGCGTACGGGTTAGAATTAGGGGACGGGTTAGGGTAAGGCTTTGCGTAAGGGTTAGGTTTAGGGTTAGAGTTAGGGTTAGGGGACGGGGGCGGTGACGGTTTAGGGTACAGGTTAGGGTACGACAACGGTTTAGGGTGAGCGTACGTGTTAGGGTACGAGTTAGTGTTAGCGTACGGGTTAGGATTAGGCGACGGGTTAGGGTAAGGCTTCAGGTAAGGGTTAGTGTTAGGGTTAGGGTTAGGGTTAGGGTTAGGGTACGGGTACGGTATAAGGGACAGGTTATTGTACGACAAAGGTTTAGGGTGAGCGTATGTGTTAGGGTATGGGTTAGTGTTAGCGTACGGGTTAGGATTAGGGTACGGGTTTGTGTAAGGCTTCGGGTAAGGGTTAGGTTTAGGTTTAGGGGATGGGGACTGGGACGGTTTAGGGGACAGGTTAGGGTATGACAACGGTTAAGGGTGAGCGTACGTGTAAGGGTAGGGGTTAGTGTTAGCGTACGGTTTAGGATTAGGGGACGGGTTAGATTAAGGCCTGGGGTAAGGGTTAGGGTTAGGGATCGGGTTAGGGTTAGTGTTAGAGGACGGGGACGGTGTACGGGACAGGTTAGGGTACGACAACGCTTTAGGGTCAGCGTACGTGTTAGGGTACGGGTTAGTGTTAGCGTACGTGTTAGGTTTAGGGGATGGGTTAAGGTAAGTCTTCGGGTAAGGGTTAAGGTTAGGGATAGGGTTAGGGTTAGGGTTAGGGGACGGGGACGGTTTAGGGGACAGGCTAGGGTACGACAACGGTTTAGGGTGAGCGTACGTGTTAGGGTAAGGGTTAGTGTTCGCGTACGTGTTAGGATTAGGGAACGGATTAGTGTAAGGCTTCGGGTAAGGGTTAGGTTTAGGGTTAGGGATAGGGTTAGGGTTAGGGGACGGGGACGGTATAGAGGACAGTTTATTGTACGACAACGGTTTAGGGTGAGCGTACGTATTAGGGTACGGGTTAGTGTTAGCGTACGGGTTAGGATTAGGGGACGGGTTAGGGTAAGGCTTCGGGTAAGGGTTAGGGTTAGGCTTAGGGTTAAGGTTAGGGTTAGGGGATGGGTACGGTTTAGGGGACAGGTTAGGGTACCACAAAGTTTTAGGGTGAGCGTAGGTGTTAGGGTACGGGTTATTGTTAGCGTACGGGATAGGATGAGGGGACGGGTTAGGGTAAGGGTTCGGGTAAGGGTTAGGGTTAGGGTTAGGGTTAGGGTTAGGGTTAGGGTATGGGGACGGTTTAGGGGACAGGTGAGGGTACGACAAATGTCTATTGTGAGCGTACGTGTTAGGGTACGGGTTAGTGTTAGCGTACGGTTTACGATTAGGGGACGGTTTAGTGTAAGGCTTCGGGAAAGGGTTAGGGTTAGGGTTAGGGTTAGGGTTAGGGGACGGAGACGGTTTAGGGGACAGGTTAGGGTACGACAACGGTTTAGGGTGAGCGTATGTGTTAGGGTCCGGGTTAGTGTTAGCGTACGGGTTAGGATTAGTCGACGGTTTAGCGTAACGCTTACAGTAAGGGTTAGGGATAGGGTTAGGGGACGGGGACGGGGACGGTTTAGGGGACAGGTTAGGGTACGACAACGGTTTAGGGTGAGCGTACGTGTTAGGGTACGGTTTAGTGTTAGCGTACGGGTTAGGATTAGGGGACGGGTAAGGGTAAGCCTTCGGGTAAGTGTTAGGGTTAGGGTTAGGGTTAGGGGACGGGGACAGGGACGGTTTAGGGGACAGGTTAGGGTACGACAACTGTTTAGGGTGAGAGTACGTGTTAGGGTATGGGTTAGTGTTAGCGTACGGGTTAGGATTAGGGAACGGGTTAGGGTAAGGCTTCGGGTAAGGGTTAGGGTTAGGGTTAGGGTTAGGGTTAGGGTTAGTGTTAGGGGACGGGGACGGTTTAGGGGACAGGTTAGGGTATGACAACGGTTTAGGGTGAGCGTACGTGTTAGGGTATGGGTTAGCGTTAGCGTACGGGTTAGGAATAAGGGACGGGTTAGGGTAAGGCTTCGGGTAAGGGTTTGGGTTAGGGTTAGGGTTAGGCTTAGGGGACTGGGACGGGGAAGGTTTAGTGGACAGGTTAGTGTACGACAACGGTTTAGGGTGAGTGTACGTATTAGGGTACGGTTTAATCCTAGGGTACGGGTTAGGATTAGGGGACGGGTTAGGGTAAGGCTTCGGATAAGGGTTAGTGTTAGGGTTAGGGTTAGGGTTACGGTTAGGGGACAGGGACTGTTCAGGGGACAGGTTAGGGTACGACAACGTTTTAGGGTGAGCGTACGTGTTAGGGTACTTGTCAGTCTTAGCGTACGGGTTAGTATTAGGGGACGGGTTAGTGTAAGGCTTCGGGTAAGGTTTAGGGTTAGTGTTAGGGTTAGGGGACGGGGACGGTTTAGGGGACAGGTTAGGGTACGACAACGGTTTAGGTTGAGCGTATGTGTTAGGGTACGGGTCAGTGTTAGCGTACGAGTTAGCATTAGGGGACGGGTTAGCGTAAGGCTTCGGGTAAGGGTTAGGGTTAGGGATAGGGTTAGGGTTAGGGTTAGGTTTAGGGGACGGTTTAGGGGACAGGTTAGTGTTCGACAACGGTTTAGGGTGAGCGTACATGTTAGGGTACGGGTTAGTGTTAGCGTACGGGTTAGGATTAGGGGACGGGTTAGGGTAAGGCTTCGGGTAAGTGTTAGGGTTAGGGTTAGGGTTTGGGTTAGGGGACGGGGACGGGGACGGTTTAGGGGACAGTTTAGGGTACAACAACTGTTTACGGTGAGAGTAGGTGTTAGGGTATGGGTTAGTGTTAGCGTACAGGTTAGGATTAGGGAACGGGTTAGGGTAAGGCTTCGGGTAAGTGTTAGGGTTAGGGTTAGGTTTAGGGGACGGGGAAGGTTTAGGGGACAGGTTAGGGTACGACAATGGTTTAGGGTGAGCGTACGTGTTAGGGTATGGTTTAGTGTTAGCGTACGCGTTAGGATTAAGGGACGAGTTAGTGTAAAGCTACAGGTAAGGGTTAGGGTTAGGTTTAGGGTTAGCGTACGGGTTAGGATTAGAGGACGGGTTAGGGTAAGGCTTCGGGTAAGGGTTAGGGTTAATATTAGGGTAAGGGTTAGGGTTAGGGGACGGGGACGATTTAGGGGACAGTTTAGGGTACGTCAACAGTTTAGGGTGAGCGTACGTGTTAGGGTAAGGGTTAGTGTTAGCCTACGGGTTAGGATTAGGTGACGGGTTAGGGTAAGGCTTCGGGTAAGGGTTAGGGTTAGGGTTAGTGTTAGGGTTAGGGTTAGGGTTAGGGTTAGGGTTAGGGTTAGGAGACGGGGATGGTTTAGGGGACAGGTTAGTGTACAACAACGGTTTAGGGTGTGCGTATGTGTTAGGGTACGGTTTAGTGTTAGCGTACGGGTTAGGATTAGGGGACGGGTTCGGGTAAGGCTTCGGGTAAGGGTTAGGGTTAGGTTTAGGGTTAGGGTTAGGGGACGGGGACGGTTTAGGGGACTGGTTAGGGTTCGACAACGGTTTAGGGTGAGCGTACGTGTAAGAGTACGGGTTAGTGTTAGCGTACGGGTTAGGATTAGGGGACGGGTTAGGGTAAGGCTTCGGGTAAGTGTTAGGGTTAGGGTAGGGTTAGGGGACAGGGACGGTTTAGGGGACAGGTTAGGGTACGACAACGGTGTAGGGAGAGCGTACGTGTTAGGGTAAGGGTTAGTGTTAGCGTACGGGTTAGGATTAGGGGACGAGTTAGGGTAAGGCTTCAGGTAAGTGTTAGGGTTAGGGTTAGTGTTAGGGGACGGGGACGGGGACGGTTTAGGGGACAGGTTAGGGTACGACAACGTTTTAGGGTGAGCATACGTGTTAGGGTTCGGGTTAGTGTTAGCCTACGTGTTAGGATTAGGGGACAGGTTAGGGTAAGGCTTCGGGTAAGGGTTAGGGTTAGGGTTAGGGTTAGGTTTAGGGGCCGGGGATGGGGACGGTTTAGGGGACATGTTCGTGTACGACAATGGTTTAGGGTGAGCGTACGTGTTAGGGTACGGGTTAGTGTTAGCGTACGGGTTACGATTAGGGGACGGTTTAGGGTAAGGCTTCGGGTAAGGTTTAGGGTTAGGGTTAGGGTTAGGGTTAGGGGACGGGGACGGTTTAGGGGACACGTTCGTGTACAACAACGGTTCAGGGTGAACGTACGTGTTAGGGTACGGGTTAGTGTTAGCGTACGGGTTAGGTTTAGGGGACGGTTTAGGGTAAGGCTTCGGGTAAGTGTTAGGTTTAGGGTTAGGATTAGGGTTAGCGTTACGGAATGGGGATGGTTTAGGGGACAGTTTTGGGTACGACAATGGTTTAGGGTGAGCGTACGTGTTAGGGTACGGGTTAGTGTTAGCGTACGGGTTAGGATTAAGCGACGGGTTAGGGTAAGGCTTCGGGTAAGGGTGATAGTTAGGGTTAGGGTTAGGGTTAGGTTTAGGGGATGGTGACGGTTTAGGGGACAGGTTAGGGTACGACAACTGTTTAGGGTGAGTGTACGTGTTAGGGTACAGTTTAGTTTTAGCGTACGGGTTAGGATTAGGGGACGGGTAAGTGTAAGGCTTCGGGTAAGGGTTAGGGTTACGGTTAGGGTTAGGGTTAGGGGACGGGGATGGTTTAGGGGACTGGTTAGGGTACGACAATGTTTTAGGGTGAGCGCACGTGTTAGGATACGGGTTAGAGTTAGCGTATGGTTTAGGATTAGGTGACGGGTTAGGGTAAGGCTTCGGGTAAGTGTTAGGGTTAGCGTTAGGGGACGGGGACGGGGACGGGGACGGGTAGGAGACAGGTTATGGTACGATAATGGTTTAGGGTGAGCGTACGTGTTAGGGTACGGGTTAGTGTTAGCGTACGTGTTAGGATTACGGGACGGGTTAGGTTAAGGCTTCGGGTAAGTGTTAGGGTTAGGGTTAGGGTTAGGGTTAGGGATAGGTTTAGGGGACGGGGACGGTTTAGGGGACAGGTTAGGGTACGACAACGGTTTAGGGTGAGCGTACGTGTTAGGGTACGGCTTATTGTTTGCGTACGGGTTAGTATTAGGGGACGGGTTAGGGTAAGGCTTCGGGTAAGGGTTAGGGTAAGGGTTAGTGTTAGGGTTAGGGTTAGGGTTAGGGTTAGGGTTAGGGTTAGGAGACGGGGACGGTTTAGGGGACATGTTAGTGTACGACAACGGTTTAGGGTGTGCGTACGTGTAAGAGTACGGGTTAGTGTTAGCGTACGGGTTAGGATTAGGGGACGGGTTAGGGTAAGGCTTCGGGTAAGTGTTAGGGTTAGGGTTAGGGTTAGGGGACGGGGACGGGGACGGTTTAGGGGACAGGTTAGGGTACGACAACGGTTTAGGGTGAGGGTACGTGTTAGGGTACGGGTTAGTGTTACCGTACGGGTTAGGATTACGGGACGGGTTAGTGTAAGGCTTCAGGTAAGGGTTAGGGTTAGGGTTAGGTTTAGGGTTAGGGTTAGGGGACGGGGACGGTTTAGGGGACATGTTATGGTACGACAACGGTTTAGGGTGAGCGTACGTGTTAGGGTACGGGTTAGAGATAGCGTACGGGATAGGATTAGGTGATGGGTTAGGGTAAGGTTCGGGTAAGGGTTAGGTTTAGGGTTAGGGTTAGGTTTAGGGTTAGGGTTAGGGGACGGGGACGGTTTAGGGTGAGCGTACGTGTTAGAGTACGGTTTAGTGTTATCGTACGGGTTAGGATTAGGGGACAGGTTAGGGTAAGGCTTCGGGTAAGGTTTAGGGTTAGTGTTAGGGTTAGGCCACGGGGACGGTTTAGGGGACAGGTTAGGGTACGACAACATTTTAGGGTGAGCGTACGTGTTAGGGTACGTGTTAGTGTTAGCGTACGGGTTAGGATTAGGGGACGGGTTAGGGTAAGGCTTCGGGTAAGGTTTAGGGTTAGGGTTAGGGTTAGCGTTAGGGTTATGGGACGGGGACGGTTTAGGGGACAGGTTAGGGTACGACAACTGTTTAGGGTGAGCATACGTGTTAGGGTACGGGTTAGTGATAGCCTACGGGTTAGGATTAGGGGACGGGTTAGTGTAAGGCTTCGGGTAAGGGTTAGGGTTAGGGTTAGGGTTAGGGTTAGTGTTAGGGTTAGGGGACGGGTACGGTTTAGGGGACAGGTTAGGGTACGACAACAGTTTAGGGTGACCGTACGTGTTAGGGTATGGGTTAGTGTTATCGTATGGGTTAGGATTAGGGGACGGGTTAGGGTAAGGCTTCGGGTAAGGGTTAGGGTTAGGGTTAGGGTTAGGGTTAGGGAACGGGGACGGTTTAGGGGACAGGTTAGGGTACGACAACGTTTTAGGATAAGCGTACGTGTTAGTGTAAGGGTTAGAGTTAGCATACGGGTTAGGATTAGGGGACGGGTTAGGGTAAGGCTTCGGGTAAGGTTAGGGTTAGGGTTAGGGTTAGGGTTAGGGTTAGGGCTCGGGGACGGTTTAGGGGACAGGTTAGTGTACGAAAATGGTTTAGGGTGAGCGTACGTGTTCGGGTACGGGTTACTGTTAGTGTAAGGGTTAGGATTAGGGGACGGGTTAGGGTAAGGCTTCGGGTAAGGGTTAGGGTTAGGTTTAGGTTTAGTGTTAGGGTTAGGGGATGGGGAAGGTTTAGGGGAGAAGTTAGGGTACGACAACGGTTTCGGGTGAGCGTACGTGTTAGGGTACGGGTTAGTGTTAGCGTACGGGTTAGGATTAGGGGACGGGTTAGTTTAAAGCTTCGGGTAAGGGTTAGGGTTAGGGTCATGGTGAGGGGACGGGGACGGTGTAGGGGACAGGTTAGGGTACGACAACGGTTTAGGGTGAGCGTACGTGTTAGGGTACGGGTTAGTGTTAGCGTTCGGGTTAGGATTAGGTGACGGGTTAGGGTAAGGCTTCGGGTAAGGGTTAGGGTAGGGGTTAGGGTTAGGGTTACAGGACGGGGACGGTTTAGGGCACAGGTTAGGGTACGACAACAGTTTAGGGTGAGCGTACGTGTTAGGGTACGGGTTAGTGTTAGCGTAAGGGTTAGGATTAGGGGACGGTTTACGATAAGGCTTCGGGTAAGGGTTAGGGTTAGGTTTAGGGTTAGGGTTAGGGGATGGGGACGGTTTAGCGGACAGGTTAGGGTACGACAACTGTTTAGTGTGAGTGTACGTGTTAGGGTACGGGTTAGTGTTAGCGTACGGGTTAGGATTAGGGGACGTGTTATGGTAAGGCTTCGGGTAAGGGTTACGGTTAGGGTTAGGGTTAGGGTTAGGGGACAGGGACGGTTTAGGGGACAGGTTAGGGTACGACAACGGTTTAGGGTGAGCGTACGTGTTAGAGTACGGGTTAGTGTTAGCGTACGTGTTAGGATTAGGGGACGGGTTAGGGTAAGGCTTCGGGTAAGGGTTAGGGTTAGGTTTAGGGTTAGGGTTAGGGTTAGGGGACGGGGACGGTTTAGGCGACGGGTTAGTGTACGACACCGTTTTAGGGTGATCGTACGTGTTAGGGTACGGATTAGTGTTAGCGTACAGGTTAGGATTAGGGGACCGGTTAGGGTAAGGCTTCGGGTAAGGGTTAGGGTTAGGTTTAGGGTTAGGGTTAGGGTTAGGGGATTGGGACGTTTTAGGGGACAGGTTAGGGTACGACAACGGTTTAGGGTGAGCGTATGTGTTAGGGTACGGGTTAGAGTTTGCGTATGGGTTAGGATTAGGGGACGGGTTAGGGTAAATCTTCGGGTAAGGGTTAGGGTTAGGGTTAGGGGACGGGGACGGTTTAGGGGACAGGTTAGGGTACGACAACTGTTTAGGGTGAGCGTACGTGTTAGGGTACGGGTTAGTGTTAGCGTACGTGTAAGGATTAGCGGACGAGTTAGTGTAAGGCTTCGGGTAAGAGTTAGGGTTAGGGTTAGGGTGAGGGGACGGGGACGGTTTAGGGGACAGGTTAGGGTACGACAATGGTTTAGTGTGAGCGTACGTGTTAGGGTACAGGTTAGTGTTAGCGTTCGGTTTAGGATTAGGGGACGGGTTAGGGTAAGGCTTCGAGTAAGGGTTAGGGTTCGGGTTAGGGTTAGGGTTAGGGTTACGGGACGGGGACGGTTTAGGGTAGAGGTTAGGGTATGACAACTGTTTAGGGTGAGCGTACGTGTTAGGGTACGGGTTACTGTTAGCGTACGGGTTAGGATTGGGGGACGGTTTAGAATAAGGCTTCGGGTAAGGGTTAGTGTTAGGTTTAGGGTTAGGGTTAGGGGATGGGGACGGTTTAGGGGACAGGTTAGTGTACGACAACGGTTTAGTGTGAGCGTACGTGTTAGGGTACGGTTTAGTGTTAGCGTACGGGTTAGGTTTAGGGGACGGGTTAGGGTAAGGCTTCGGGTAAGGGTTAGGGTTAGGGTTAGGGTTAGGGTTAGGGTACAGGGACGGTTTAGGGGACAGGATAGGGTACGACACCGTTTTAGGGTGAGCGTACGTGTTAGGGTACGGGTTAGAGTTAGCGTACAGTTTAGGATTAGGGGACGGGTTAGGGTAAGGCTTCGGGTAAGGGTTAGGGTTAGGTTTAGGTTTAGGGTTAGGGTTAGGAGATGGGGACGTTTTAGGGGACAGGTTAGGGTACGACAACGGTTTAGGGTGAGCGTACGTGTTAGGGTACAGGTTAGAGTTAGCGTACGGGTTAGGATTAGGGGACGGGTTAGTGTAAGGCTTCGGGTAAGGGTTAGGGTTAGGGTTAGGATTAGGGTTAGGGGACGGGGACGGTTTAGGGGACAGGTTAGTGTACGACAACGGTTTAGGGTGTGCGTATGTGTTAGGGTACGGTTTAGTGTTAGCGTACGGGTTAGGATTAGGGGACGGGTTAGGGTAAGGCTTCGGGTAAGGTTTAGGGTTAGGGTTAGGGTTAGGGGTAGGGTTAGGGGACGGGGACGGTTTAGGGGACAGGTTAGGGTATGACAACGGTTTAGGGTGAGCGTACGTGTTAGGGTACGGGTTAGTGTTAGCGTACGGGTTAGGATTAGGGGACGGGTTAGGGTAAGGCTTCGGGTAAGGTTTATGGTTAGGGTTAGTGTTAGGGTTAGGGGACGGGGACGGTTTAGGGGACAGGTTAGGGTACGTCAATGGTTTAGTGTGAGCGTACGTGTTAGGGTACGGGTTAGTGTTATCTTATGTGTTAGGATTAGGGGACGGGTTAGGGTAAAGCTTCGGGTAAGGGTTAGGGTTAGGGTTAGGGTTAGGGTTAGTGGACAGGGACGGTTTAGGGGACAGATTAGGGTACGACAATGGTTTTGGGTGAGCGTAGTGTTAGGGTATGGATTAGTGTTAGCGTTCGGGTAAGGATTACGTGACGGGTTAGGAGAAGGCTTCGGTAAGGTTTAGGGTTAGGTTTAGGGTTAGGGTTAGAGGACGGGGACGATTTAGGGGACAGGTTAGGGTACGACAATGGTTTAGGCTGAGCGTTCGTGTTAGGGTATGGGATAGTGTTAGCGTACGGGTTAGGATTAGGGGATGGGTTAGGGTAAGACTTCGGGTAAGGGTTAGGGTTAGGGTTAGTGTTAGGGTTAGGGTTAGGGGACGGAGACGGTTTAGGGGAAAGCTTAGGGTACGACAAATGTTTAGGGTGAGCGTACGTGTTAGGGTACGGGTTAGTGTTAGCGTACGGGTTAGGATTAGGGGACGGGTTAGGGTAAGGCTTCGGGTAAGGGTTCGGTTTAGGGTTAGGGTTAGGGTTAGGCTTAGGGGACGGTGACGGTTTATGGGACAGGTTAGGGTACGACAACGGTTTAGGGTGAGCGTACGTGCTAGGGTAATGGTTAGTGTTAGCGTACGGGTTAGGTTTAGGGGACGGGTTAGGGTAAGGCTTCGGGTAAGGGTTAGGGTTAGGTTTAGCGTTAGGGTTAGGGGACGGGGACGGTTTAGGGGACAGGTTCGGGTACGACAACGGTTTAGTGTGAGTGTACATGTTAGGGTACCGGTTAGTGTTAGCGTACGGGTTAGGATTACGGGACGGGTTAGGGTAAAGCTTCGGGTAAGGGTTAGGGTTAGGGTTAGGGTTAGGGTTAGGGGACGGGGACGGGGACGGTTTAGGGGACAGGTTAGTGTACGACAACGGTTTAGGGTGTGCGTACGTGTTAGGGTACGGGTTATTGTTAGCGTACGGGTTAGGAATAGGGGACGGTTTAGGGTAAGGCTTCGGGTAAGGGTTAGCGTTAGCGTTAGGGGTAGGGTTAGGGGACGGGGACGGGGACGGTTTAGGGGACAGGTTAGGTTACGAAAACGGTTTAGGGTGAGCGTACGTGTTAGTGTACGGGTTAGTGTTAGCGTACGGGTTAGGATTACGGGACGGGTTAGGGTAAGGCTTCAGGTAAGGATTAGGGTTAGGGTTAGGGTTAGGGTTAGGGGACGGGGACGGTTTAGGGGACAGGTTAGTGTACGACAACGCTTTAGGGTGAGCGTACGTGTTAGGCTACGGTTTAGTGTTAGCGTACGGGTAAGGATTTGGCGACGGCTTAGGGTAAGGCTTTGGGTAAGTGTTAGGGTTAGGGTAGGGGTTAGGGTTAGGGGACGGGGACGGTTTAGGGGACAGGTTAGGGTACGTCAACGGTTTAGTGTGAGCGTACTTGTTAGGGTACGGGTTAGTGTTAGCGTACGGGTTAGGATTAGAGGACGGGTTGGGGTAAGGCTTCGGGTAAGGGTCAGGGTTAGGGTTAGGGTTAGGGTTAGAGTTAGGAGACGGGGACGGTTTAGGGGACAGGTTAGTGTACGACAACGGTTTAGGGTGTGCGTATGTGTTAGGGTACGGTTTAGTGTTAGCGTACGGGTTAGGATTAGGGGACGGGTTAGGGTAAGGCTTCGGGTAAGGGTTAGTGTTAGGGTTAGGGTTAGGGTTAGGGGACGGGGACATTTTAGGGGACAGGTTAGGGTAGGACAACGGTTTAGGTTGAGCGTACGTGTTAGGGTACGGGTTAGTGTTAGCGTACGGTTTAGGATTAGGGGACCAGTTAGGGTAAGGCTTCGGGTAAGGGTTAGGGTTGGGGTTAGGGTTAGGGTTAGGGGACGGGGACGGTTTAGGGGACAGGTTAGGGTAGGACAACGGTTTAGGGTGAGCATAAGTGTTAGGGTACGGGTTAGTGTTAGCCACGGTTTAGGATTAGGGGACGGGTTAGGGTAAGGCTTCGGGTAAGGTTTAGGGTTAGGGTTAGGGATAGGGTTAGGTGACGGGGACGGGGACGGTTTAGGGGACAGGTTAGTGTACGACAACGGTTTAGGGTGAGTGTACGTGTTAGGGTACGGGTTAGTGTTAGCGTACGTGTTAGGCTTATGGGACGGGTTAGGGTAAGGCTTCGGGTAAGGTTTAGGGTTAGGGTTAGGGTTAGGGTACGGGGACGGTTTAGGGGACAGGTTAGCGTACGACAACTGTTTAGGGTGAGTGTAAGTGTTAGGGTACGGGTTAGAGTTAGCGTACGGGTTAGGATTACGGAACGGGTTAGGGTAAGGCTTCAGGTAAGGGTTAGGGTTAGGGTTAGGGTTAGTGTTAGGGTTAGGGGACGGGGACGGTTTAGGGGACAGGTTAGGGTACAACTAAGGTTTAGGCTGAGTGTACGTGTTAGGGTACGGGTTAGTGTTAGCGTACGGTTTAGGATTAAAGGACGGGTGAGTGTAAGGCTTCGGGTAAAGGTTAGGGTTATGGTTAGGTTTAAGGTTAGGGTTAGGGAATGGGGACGGTATAGGGGACAGGTTAGGGTACGACAACGGTTTAGAGTGAGCGTACGTGTTAGGGTACGGGTTAGAGTTAGCATACGGGTTAGGATTAGGGGACGGGTTAGGGTAAGGCTTCGGGTAAGTGTTAGGGTTAGGGTTAGGGTTAGGGTTAGGGTTACGGTTAGGGGACGGGGACGGTTTATGGGACAGGTTTGTGTACGACAACGGTTTTGGGTGAGCGTACGTGTTAGGGTATGGATTAGTGTTAGCGTTCGGGTAAGGATTAGGGGACGGGTTAGGGTAAGGCTTCGGGTAAGGGTTAGGGTTAGGGTTAGGGTTAGGGATAGGGGACGGGGATGGTTTAGGGTACAGGTTAGGGTACAACAATGGTTTAGGGTGAGCGTACGTGTTAGGGTACGGGTTAGGGTTAGCGTACGGTTTAGGATTAGGGGATGGGTTAGTGTAAGGTTTCGGGTAAGGGTTAGGGTTAGGGTTAGGGTTAGTGTTAGGTGATGGGGACGGTTTAGGGGACAGGTTAGGGTACGACAACGGTTTAGGGTGAGCATACGTGTTAGGGTACTGGTTAGTGTTAGCGTACGGGTTAGGAATAGGGGAGGGGTTAGGGTAAGGCTTCGGGTAAGGGTTAGGGTTAGGGTTAGGGTTAGGGGACGGGGATGGTTTAGGGGACAGATTAGGGTACGACAACGGTTTAGGGTGAGCGTACGTATTAGGGTACTGGTTATGGTTAGCGTACGAGTTAGGATTAGGGGACAGGTTAGAGTAAGGCTTCGGGTAAGGGTTAGGTTTAGGGTTAGGGTTACGGTTACGGTTAGGAGAGAGGGACGGTTTAGGGGACAGGTTAGGGTACGACAACGGTTTAAAGTGAGCGTACGTGTTAGTGTACAGGTTACTGTTAGCGTACGGGTTAGGGTAAGGCTTCGGTAAGGGTTAGGGTTAGGTTTAGGGTTAGGGTTAGGGTTAGGGGATGGGGACGATTTAAGGGAGAGCTTAGGGTACGACAACGGTTTAGGGTGAGCGTAAGTGTCAGGGTACGGGTTCGTGTTAGCGTACGATTTAGGATTAGGGGACGGGTTAGTGTAAGGCTTTGGGTAAGGGTTAGGGTTAGGGTTAGTGTTAGTGTTAGGGTTAGGGGACGGGGACGGTTTAGGGGACAGGTTAGGGTACGACAAATGTTTAGGGTGAGCGTACGTGTTAGGGTACGGGTTAGTGTTAGCGTACGGGTTAGGATTAGGGGACGGGTTAGGGTAAGGCTTCGGGTAAGGGTTCGGGTTAGGGTTAGTGTTAGGGGACGGGGACGGTATATGGGACAGGTTCGGGTACGACAACGGTTTAGGGTGAGCGTACGTGTTAGGGTATGGATTAGTGTTAGCGTTCGGTTAAGGATTAGGGGACGGGTTAGGGTAAGGCTTTGGGTAAGGGTTCGGGTTAGGGTTAGGGTTAGGGTTAGTGTTAGGGTTAGGGGACGGGGACGGTTTAGGGGACAGGTTAGGGTACGACAACGGTTTAGGGTGAGCGTACGTGTTAGGGTGCGGTTTAGTGTTAGCGTACGGGTTAGGATTAGGGGACGAGTTAGGGTAAGGCTTCGGGTAAGCGTTAAGGTTAGGGTTATGGTTAGGGTTAGGGTTAGGGGACGGGGACGGTTTAGGGGACATGTTAGGGTACGACAACGGTTTATGGTGAGCGTACGTGTTAGGCTACGGTTTAGTGTTAGCGTACGGGTTAGGATTAGGGGACGGGTTATGGTAAGGTTTAGGGTTAGGGTTAGGGTTAGTGTTAGGGGACGGTGACCGTTGAGGGGACATGTTAGAGTACGACAACGGTTTATGGTGAGCGTACGTGTTAGGCTACGGGTTATTGTTAGCGTATGTGTTAGGATTAGGGGACGGGTTAGGATAAGGCTTCGGGTAAGGGTTAGGTTGAGGTTTAGGGTTAGGGGACGGGGACGGTTTAGGGGACAGGGTAGCGTACGACAACGGTTTAGGGTGAGCGTACGTGTTAGGGTACGAGTTAGTGTTAGCGTATGTGTTAGTATTACGGGACGAGTTAGCGTAAGGCTTCAGGTAAGGATTATGGTTAGGGTTAGGGTTAGGCGACGGGGACGGTTTAGGGGACAGGTTAGGGTACGACAACGGTTTAGGGAGAGCGTACGTGTTAGGCTACGGGTTAATGTTAGCGTACGGGTTAGGAGTAGGGGACGGGTTAGGGTAAGGCTTCGGGTAAGGGTTAGGGTTAGGGTTAGGGTTAGGGTTAGTGTTAGGGTATGGGGACGGTTTAAGGGAGAGGTTAGGGTACGACAACGGTTTAGGGTGAGCGTAAGTGTTAGGGTACGTGTTAGCGTACGCTTTAGGATTAGGGGACGGTTTAGGGTAAGGCTTTGGGTAAGGGTTAGTGTTAGGGTTAGTGTTAGGGTTAGGGGACGGGGACGGTTTAGGGGACAGGTTAGGGTACGACAAATGTTTAGGGAGAGCGTACGTGTTAGGGTACGGGTTAGTGTTAGCGTACGGGTTAGGATTAGGGGACGGGTTAGGGTAAGGCTTCGGATAAGGGTTCGGTTAGGTTTAGGGTTAGGGTTAGGGTTAGGGGATGGTGACGGTTTAGGGGACAGGTTAGGGTACGACAACGGTTTAGGGTGAGCGTACGTTTTAGGGTACTGGTTAGTGTTAGCGTACGGGTTAGGAATAGGGGACGGGTTAGTGTAAGGCTTCGGGTAAGTGTTAGGGTTAGGGTTAGGGTTAGGGGACGGGGACGGTTTAGGGGACAGGTCCGGGAACGACAACAGTTTAGGGTGAGCGTACGTGTTAGGGTACGGGTTAGTGTTAGCGTACGGGTTAGGTTTAGGGCACGGTTTAGGGTAAGGCTTCGGATAAGGGTTAGGTTTAGGGTTAGGATTAGGGTTAGTGTTAGGGGACGGAGATGGTTTAGGGGACAGGTTATGGTACGACAACGGTTTAGGGTGAGCGTACGTGTTAGGGTACGGGTTAGTGTTAGCGTACGGGTTAGGATTAAGGGATGCGTTAGGTTAAGGCTTCAGGTAAGGGTTAGAGTTAGTGTTAGGGTTAGGGTTAGTGTTAGGGGATGGCGATGGTTTAGGGGACAGGTTAGGGTACGACAACGGTTTAGGTTGAGCGTACGTATTAGGGTACGGGTTATTATTAGCGTACGGGTTAGGAATAGGGGACGGGTTAGTGTAAGGCTTCAGGTAAGGGTTAGCGTTAGGGTTAGGTTTAGGGTTAGGGTTAGGGGACGAGGACGGTTTAGGGGACATGTTAGGGTAAGACAACGGTTTAGGGTGAGCGTACGTGTTAGGCTACGGGTTAGTGTTAGCGTACGGGTTAGGTTTAGGGTACGGGTTAGGGTAAGGCTTCGGGTAAGGGTTAGGGTTAGGGTTAGGGTTAGGGTTAGGGGACGGGGACGGTTTAGGGGACAGGTTAGGGTACGACAACGGTTTAGGGTGAGCGTACGTGTTAGGGTACTGGTTATGGGTAGCGTACGGGTTAGGATTAAGGGACGGGTTAGAGTAAGGCTTCGGGTAAGGGTTAGGGTTAGGGTTAGGGTTAGGGGACGGGGACGGTTTAGGGGACAGGTTAGTGTAAGACAACGGTTTAGGGTGAGCATACGTGTTAGGGTATGGGTTAGTGTTAGCGTACGGGTTAGGATTACGGGACGGGTTAGGGTAAGGCTTCAGGTAAGTGTTAGGGTTAGGGTTAGGGTTAGGTTTAGTGTTAAGTTTAGGGGACGGGGACGGTTTAGGGGACAGGTTATGGTACGAGAAAGGTTTAGGCTGAGCGTACGTGTTAGGGTACAGGTTAGTGTTAGCGTACGGGTAAGGATTAGGGGACGGGTTAGGGTAAGGCTTCGGGTAAGGGTTCGGGTTAGGGTTAGGTTTAGGGTTAGAGATAGGTTTAGGGGATGGTGACGGTTTAGGGGACAGGTTAGGGTACGACAACGTTTTAGGGTGAGCGTACGTGTTAGGGTACGGGTTAGTGTTAGCGTACGTGTTAGGATTAGGGGACGGGTGAGTGTAAGGCTTCGGGTAAGGGTTAGGGTTATGGTTAGTGTTAGGGAATGGGGACGGTTTAGGGGACAGGGTAGGGTACGACAACGGTTTATGGTGAGCGTAAGTGTTAGGGTACGGGTTCGTGTTAGCGTACGATTTAGGATTAGGTGACGGGTTAGGGTAAGGCTTTGGGTAAGGGTTAGGGTTAGGGTTAGTGTTAGGGTTAGGGGACGGGGAGGGTTTAGGGGAGAGGTTAGGGTACGACAAATGTTTAGGGTGAGCGTACGTGTTAGGGTACGGGTTAGTGTTAGCGTACGGGTTAGGATTAGGGGACGGGTAAGGGTAAGGCTTCGGGTAAGGGTTCGGGTTAGTGTTAGGGTTAGGGTTAGGGTTAGGGGACGGTGACAGTTTAGGGGACAGGTTAGGGTACGAAAACGGTTTAGGGTGAGCGTACGTGTTAGGGTACTGGTAAGTGTTAGCGTATGGGTTAGGAATAGGGGACGGGTTAGTGTAAGGCTTCAGATAAGTGTTAGGGTTAGGGTTAGGGTTAGGTTTAGGGGACTGGGACGGTTTAGGGGACAGGTTCGGGTACGACAACGGTATAGGGTGAGCGTACGTGTTAGGGTACGGGTTAGTGTTAGCGTACGGGTTAGGTTTAGGGTACGGTTTAGTGTAAGGCTTCGGATAAGGTTTAGGGTTAGGGTTAGGATTAGGGTTAGGGTTAGGGGACGGGGATGGTTTAGGGGACAGGTTAGGGTACGACAACGGTTGTGGTGAGCGTACATGTTAGGGTACGGGTTAGTGTTAGCATACGGGTTAGGATTAAGGGACGGGTTAGGTTAAGGCTTCAGGTAAGGGTTAGGGTTAGGGTTAGGGTTAGGGTTAGGGTTAGGGGACGGTGACGGTTTAGGGGACAGGTTAGGGTACGACAAATGTTTAGGGTGAGTGTACGTGTTAGGGTACGGTTTAGTGTTAGCGTACGGGTTAGGATTACGGGACGGGTTAGGGTAAGGCTTCGGGTAAGCGTTAGACTTAGGGTTAGTGTTAGGGTTAGTGTTATGGGACGGGGACGGTTTAGGGGACAGGTTAGGGTACGACAACGGTTTAGGGTGAGCGTACGTGTTAGGGTACAGGTTATTGTTAGTGTACGGGTTAGGATTAGGGGACGGGTTAGGGTAAGGCTTCGGGTAAGGGTTAGCGTTAGGGTTAGGTTTAGGTTTAGGGTTAGGGGACGGGGACGGTTTAGGGGACATGTTAGGGTACGACAACGGTTTAGGGTGAGTGTACGTGTTAGGGTACTGGTTAGTGTTAGCGTACGGGTTAGGATTATGGGACGGGTTAGGGTAAGGCTTCGGGTAAGGGTTAGGGTTAGGGTTAGGGTTAGGGTTAATGTTAGGGGACGGGGACGGTTTAGGGGACAGGTTAGGATACGACAACGGTTTAGGGTAAGCGTACGTGTTAGGGTACAGGTTATTGTTAGTGTACGGGTTAGGATTAGGGGACGGGTTACGGTAAGGCTTCGGGTAAGGGTTAGGGTTAGGGTTAGGGTTAGGGTTAGTGTTAGGGGACGGGGAAGCTTTAGGGGACAGGTTAGGGTACGACAACGGTTTAGGGTGAGCGTACGTGTTAGGGTACGGTTTAGTGTTAGCGTACGGGTTAGGATTAGGGGATGGGTTAGGGTAAGGCTTCGGGTAAGGGTTAGGTTTAGGGTTAGGGTTAGGGGACGGGGACGGTTTAGCGGACAGGTTAGGGTACGACAACGGTTTAGGGTGAGCGTACGTGTTAGGGTACGGGTTAGTGTGAGCTTACGGGTTAGGATTAGGGGACGGGTTAGGGTAAGGCTTCGGGTAAGTGTTAGGGTTAGAGTTAGGGTTAGGGTTAGGGGACGGGGACGGTTCAGGGGACAGGTTAGGGTACGACAACGGTTTAGGGTGAGCATACGTGTTAGGGAACTGGTTAGTGTTAGCCTACGGGTTAGGATTAGTGGACGTGTTAGGGTAAGGCTTCGGGTAAGGGTTAGGTTTAGGGTTAGGTTTAGGGTTAGCGGATGGGGACGGGGACGGTTTAGGGGACAGGTTAGTGTACGACAACGGTTTAGGGTGAGCGTACGTGTTAGGGTATGGGTTAGTGTTAGCGTACGGGTTAGGATTAGGGGACGGGTTAGTGTAAGGCTTCGGGTAAGGGTTAGGATTAGGGTTAGGGTTAGGGTTAGGGTTAGGGTTAGGGTTAGGGGATGCGGACAGTTTAGGGGAGAGGTTAGGGTACGTCAACGGTTTAGGGTGAGCGTACGTGTTAGGGTACGGGTTAGTGTTAGCGTATGTTTTAGGATTAGGGGACGGGTTAGGGTAAAGCTTTGGTTAAGGGTTAGGGTTAGGGTTAGTGTTAGGGATAGGGGACGGGGACGGTTTAGGGGACAGGTTAGGGTACGACAAATGTTTAGGGGGAGCATACGTGTTAGGGTACGGGTTAGTGTTAGCGTACGGGTTAGGATTAGGGGACGGGTTAGGGTAAGGCTTCGGGTAAGGGATAGGGTTAGGGTTAGGGTTAGGGGATGGGGACGGTTTAGGGGACAGGTTAGGGTTCGACAACGGTTTAGGGTGAGCGTACGTGTTAGAGTACAGGTTAGTGTTAGCGTACGGATTAGGATTAGGGGACGGGTTAGGGTAAGGCTTCGGGTAAGGGTTAGGGTTAGGGTTAGGGTTAGGGTTAGGGGACGGGGACGGTTTAGGGGACAGGTTAGGTTACGAAAACGGTTTAGGGTGAGCATACGTGTTAGGGTACGGTTTAGTGTTAGCGTACGGGTTAGGATTAGGGGATGGGTTAGGGTAAGGCTTTGGGTAAGGGTTAGGTTTAGGGTTAGGGTTAGGGGACGGGGACGGTTTAGGGGACAGGTCCGGGAACGACAACGGTTTAGGGTGAGCGTACGTGTTAGGGTACGGTTTAGTGTTAGCGTACGGGTTAGGATTAGGGGACGGGTTAGTGTAAGGCTTCGGGTAAGGGTTAGGGTTAGGGTTACGGTTAGGTTTAGGGTACGGGGACGGTTTAGGGGACAGGGTAGCGTACGACAACGGCTTAGGGTGAGCGTACGCGTTAGGGTACGAGTTAGTGTTATCGTATGTGTTAGTATTACGGGACGAGTAAGCGTAAGGCTTCAGGTAAGGATTACGGTTAGGGTTAGGGTTAGGGGACGGGGACGGTTTAGGGGACAGGTTAGTGTACGACAACGGTTTTGGGTGAGTGTACGTGTTAGGGTACAGGTTAGTGTTAGCGTACGGGTTAGGTTTACGGGACGGGTTAGGGTAAGGCTTCGGGTAAGGGTTAGGTTTAGGGTTAGGGTTAGGGTTAGTGTTAGGGGACGGGGACGGTTTAGGGGACAGGTTAGGATACGACAACGTTTTAGGGTGAGCGTACGTGTTAGGGTACAGGTTATTGTTAGTGTACGGGTTAGGATTAGGGGACGGGTTACGGTAAGGCTTCGGGTAAGGGTTAGGGTTAGGGTTAGAGTTAGGGATAGTGTTAGGGGACGGGGAAGTTTTAGGGGACAGATTAGGGTACGACAACGGTTTAGGGTGAGCGTACGTGTTAGGGTACGGTTTAGTGTTAGCGTACGGGTTAGGATTAGGGGTTGGGTTAGTGTAAGGCTTCGGGTAAGGGTTAGGGTTAGGATTAGGGGACGGGGACGGTTTAGGGGACAGGTTAGGGTACGACAACGGTTTAGGGTGAGCGTACGTGTTAGGGTATGGCTTAGTGTTAGCGTACGGGTTAGGATTAGGGCACGGGTTAGTGTAAGGCTTCGGGTAAGGGTTAGGGTTAGGTTTAACGTTAGGGTTAGGGGACGGGGACGGTTTAGGGGACAGGTTCGGGTACGACAACGGTTTAGTGTGAGTGTACATGTTAGGGTACCGGTTAGTGTTAGCGTACGGGTTAGGATTACGGGACGGGTTAGGGTAAAGCTTCGGGTAAGTGTTAGGGTTAGGGTTAGGGATAGGGTTAGGGTTAGGGGACGGGGACGGTTTAGGGGACAGGTTAGGGTACGACAACGGTTTAGGGTGAGCGTACGTGTTAGGCTACGGGTTAGTGTTAGCGTACGGGTAAGGATTAGGGGACGGGTTAGGGTAAGGCTTTGGGTAAGGGTTAGGGTTAGGGTTAGGGTTAGGTTTTGCGGACGGGGAGGGTTTAGGGGACAGGTTAGGGTACGACAACGGTTTAGGGTGAGCGTACTTGTTAGGGTACGGGTTAGTGTTAGCGTACGGGTTAGGATTAGAGGACGGGTTAGGTTAAGGCTTCGGGTAAGGGTCAGGTCTAGTGTTAGGGTTAGGGTTAGTGTTAGGAGACGGGGACGGTTTAGGGGACAGGTTAGTGTACGACAACGGTTTAGGGTGTGCGTATGTGTTAGGGTACGGTTTAGTGTTAGCGTACGTATTAGGATTAGGGGACGGGTTACTGTAAGGCTTCGGGTAAGGGTTAGGGTTAGGGGACGGGGACGGTTTAGGGGACAGGTTAGTGTACGACAACGGTTTAGGGTGAGCGTACGTGTTAGGGTACGGTTTAGTGTTAGCGTACGGGTTAGGATTAGGGGACGTGTTAGGGTAAGGCTTCGGGTAAGGGTTAGGGTTAGGGTTAGGGTTAGGGGACGGGGACGGTTTAGGGGACAGGTTAGGGTACGGCAACGTTTTAGGGTGATCCTACGTGTTAGGGTACGGGTTAGTGTTAGAGTACGGGTTAGGATTAGGGGACGGGTTAGGGTAAGGCTTCGGGTAAGGGTTAGGGTTAGGGTTACGGTTAGGTTTAGGGGACGGGGACGGTTTAGGGGACAGGTTAGGGTAGGACAATGGTTTAGGGTGAGCATACGTGTTAGGGTATGGGTTAGTGTTAGCCTACGGGTTAGGATTAGGGGACGGGTTAGGGCAAGGCTTCGGGTAAGGGTTAGGGTTAGGGTTAGGGATAGGGTTAGGGGACGGGGACGGGGACGGTTTAGGGGACAGGTTAGTGTACGACAACGGTTTAGGGTGAGCGTACGTGTTAGGCTACGGTTTAGTGTTAGTGTACGGGTTAGGATTAGGGGACGGGTTAGGGTAAGGCTTCGGGTAAGGGTTAGGTTTAGGCTTAGGGTTAGGGTTAGGGGACGGGGACGGTTTAGGGGACAGGTTAGGGTACGACAATGGTTTAGGGTGAGCGTACGTGTTAGGGTACGGTTTAGTGTTAGCGTACGGGTTAGGATTAGGGGACGTGTTAGGGTAAGGCTTCGGGTAAGGGTTAGGGTTAGGGTTAGGGTTAGGGGACGGGGACGGTTTAGGGGACAGGTTAGGGTACGGCAACGTTTTAGGGTGATCCTACGTGTTAGGGTACGTGTTAGTGTTAGAGTACGGGTTAGGATTAGGGGACGGGTTAGGGTAAGGCTTCGGGTAAGGGTTAGGGTTAGGGTTACGGTTAGGTTTAGGGGACGGGGACGGTTTAGGGGACAGGTTAGGGTAGGACAATGGTTTAGGGTGAGCATACGTGTTAGGGTATGGGTTAGTGTTAGCCTACGGGTTAGGATTAGGGGACGGGTTAGGGCAAGGCTTCGGGTAAGGGTTAGGGTTAGGGTTAGGGATAGGGTTAGGGGACGGGGACGGGGACGGTTTAGGGGACAGGTTAGTGTACGACAACGGTTTAGGGTGAGCGTACGTGTTAGGCTACGGTTTAGTGTTAGTGTACGGGTTAGGATTAGGGGACGGGTTAGGGTAAGGCTTCGGGTAAGGGTTAGGGTTAGGCTTAGGGTTAGGGTTAGGGGACGGGGACGGTTTAGGGGACAGGTTAGGGTACGACAACTGTTTAGGGTGAGTGTACGTGTTAGGGTATGTGTTAGTGTTAGCATACGGTTTAGGATTACGGGACGGGTTAGGGTAAGGCTTCAAGTAAGGTTTAGGGTTAGGGTTAGGGTTAGGGTTAGTGTTAGGGTTAGGGGACGGGGACGGTTTAGGGGACAGGTTAGGGTACAACAAAGGTTTAGGCTGAGCGTACATGTTAGGGTACGGGTTAGTGTTAGCGTACGGGTTAGGATTAGGGGACGGGTTAGGGTAAGGCTTCGGGTAAGTGTTAGGGTTAGGTTTAGGGTTAGGGTTAGTGTTAGGGGATGGGGACGGTTTAAGGGAGAGGTTAGGGTACGACAACGGTTTAGGGTGAGCGTACGTGTTAGGGTACGGGTTCGTGTTAGCGTACGATTTAGGATTAGGGGACGGGTTAGGGTAAGGCTTTGGGTAAGGGTTAGGGTTAGGGTTAGTGTTAAGGTTAGGGGACGGGGAGGGTTTATGGGACAGGTTAGGGTACGACAAATATTTAGGGTGAGCGTACTTGTTACAGTACGGGTTAGTGTTCGCGTACGGGTTAGGATTAGGGGACGCGTAAGGGTAAGGCTTCGGGTAAGGGTTCGGGTTAGTGTTAGGGTGAGGGTTAGGGTTAGGGGATGGTGAAGGTTTAGGGGACAGGTTAGGGTGCAACAACGGTTTAGGGTGAGCGTACGTGTTAGGGTACTGGCAAGTGTTAGCGTACGGGTTAGGAATAGGGCACGGGTTAGTGTAAGGCTTCGGGTAAGTGTTAGGGTTAGGGTTAGGGTTATGGTTTGGGGACGGGGACGGTTTAGGGGACAGGTTCGGGTACGACAACGGTATAGGGTGAGCGTACGTGTTAGGGTACGGGTTAGTGTTAGTGTACGGGTTAGGTTTAGGGGACGGTTTAGGGTAAGGCTTCGGATAAGGTTTAGGGTTAGGGTTAGGATTAGGGTTAGGGTTAGGGGACGGGGATGGTTTAGGGGACAGGTTAGGGTACGACAACGGTTGTGGTGAGCATACATGTTAGGGTACGGGTTAGTGTTAGCGTACGGGTTAGGATTAAGGGACGGGTTAGGTTAAGGCTTCAGGTAAGGGTTAGGGTTAGGGTTAGGTTTAGGGTTAGGGTTAGGGGACGGCGACGGTTTAGAGGACAGGTTAGGGTACGACAACGGTTTAGGGTGAGCGTACCTGTTAGGGTACAGATTATTGTTAGTGTACGGGTTAGGATTAGGGGACGGGTTAGGGTAAGGCTTCGGGTAAGGGTTAGCGTTAGGGTTAGGTTTAGGTTTAGGGTTAGGGGACGGGGACGGTTTAGGGGACATGTTAGTGTACGACAACGGTTTAGGGTGAGTGTACGTGTTAGGGTACGGGTTAGTGTTAGCGTACGGGTTAGGTTTACGGGACGGGTTAGGGAAGGCTTCGGGTAAGGGTTAGGTTTAGGGTTAGGGTTAGGGTTAGTGTTAGGGGGCGGGGACGGTTTAGGGGACAGGTTAGGATACGACAACGTTTTAGGGTGAGCGTACGTGTTAGGGTACGGTTTAGTGTTAGCGTACGGGTTAGGATTAGGGGATGGGTTAGTGTAAGGCTTCGGGTAAGGGTTAGATTTAGGGTTAGGGGACGGGGACGGTTTAGGGGACAGGTTAGGGTACGACAATGGTTTAGGTTGAGCATACGTGTTATGGTACGGGTTAGTGTTAGCCTACGGGTTAGGATTAGTGGAAGTGTTAGGGTAAGGCTTCGGGTAAGGGTTAGGGTTAGGGTTAGGTTTAGGGTTAGGGGACGGGGACGGGGACGGTTTAGGGGACAGGTTAGTGTACGACAACGGTTTAGGGTGAGTGTACGTGTTAGGGTACGGGTTATTGTTAGTGTACGGGTTAGGATTAGGGGACGGGTTAGGGTAAGGCTTCGGGTAAGGTTTAGGGTTAGGGTTAGGGTTAGTGTTAAGGTTAGGGGACGGGGACGCTTTAGGGGACAGGTTAGGGTACGACAACGGTTTAGGATGAGCGTACGTGTTAGGGTACCCGTTAGAGTTAGCATACGGGTTAGGATTAGGGGACGGGTTAGGGTAAGGCTTTTGGTAAGGGTTAGGGTTAGGGTTAGGGTTAGGGTTAGGGGATGGGGACGGTTTAGGGGAGAGGTTAGGGTACGTCAACAGTTTAGGGTGAGCGTACGTGTTAGGGTACGGTTTAGTGTTAGCGTATGGTTTAGGATTAGGGGACGGGTTAGGGTAAGGCTTTGGTTAAGGGTTAGGGTTAGGGTTAGTGTTAGGGTTAGGGGACGGGGACGGTTTAGGGGACAGGTTAGGGTACGACAAATGTTTAGGGTGAGCATACGTGTTAGAGTACAGGTTAGTGTTAGCGTACGGGTTAGGATTATGGGACGGGTTAGGGTAAGCCTTCGGGTAAGGGTTAGGTTTAGGGTTAGGGTTAGGGGACGGGGACGGTTTAGGGGACAGGTTAGGGTACGACAACGGTTTAGGGTGAGCATAAGTGTTAGGGTATGGGTTAGTGTTAGCCTAGAGTTTAGGATTAGGGGACGGGTTAGGGTAAGGCTTCGGGTAAGGGTTAGGGTTAGGGTTAGGGTTAGGGTTAAGGGACGGGGACGGGCACGGTTTAGAGGACAGGTTAGTGTACGACAACGGTTTAGGGTGAGCGTACGTTGTAGGGTATGGGTTAGTGTTAGCGTACAGGTTCGGATTAGGGGACGGGTTAGGGTAAGGCTTCGGGTAAGCTTAAGGTTTAGGGTTAGGGTTAGGGTTAGGGTTAGGGGAAGGGTACGGTTTAGGGGACAGGTTAGGGTACGACAACGGTTGTGGTGAGCGTACGTGTTAGGGAACGGGTTAGTGTTAGCGTATGGGTTAGGATTAAGTGACGGGTTAGGTTAAGGCTTCAGGTAAGGGTTAGGGTTACGGTTAGGGTTAGGGTTAGGGTTAGGGGACGGCGACGATTTAGGGGACAGGTGAGGGTACGACAACTGTTTAGGGTGAGTGTACGTGTTAGGGTAGGGGTTAGTGTTAGCGTACGGGTTAGGATTACGGGACGGGTTAGGGTAAGGCTTCGGGTAAGGGTTAGGGTTAGGGTTAGGGTTAGGGTTAGTGTTAGGGGACGGGGACGGTTTAGGGGACAGGTTAGGATACGACAACGGTTTACGGTGAGCGTAGGTGTTAGGGGACAGGTTATTGTTAGTGTACGGTTTAGGATTAGGGGACGGGTTACGGTAAGGCTTCGGGTAAGGGTTAGGGTTAGGGTTAAGGTTAGGGTTAGTGTTAGGGGACGGGGAAGGTTTAGGGGACAGGTTAGGGTACGACAACGGTTTAGGGTGAGCGTACGTGTTAGGGTACGGTTTAGTGTTAGCGTACGGGTTAGGATTAGGGGATGGGTTAGGGTAAGGCTTCGGGTAAGGGTTAGGTTTAGGGTTAGGGTTAGGGACGGGGACGGTTTAGGGGACAGGTTAGGGTACGACAACGGTTTAGGGTGAGCGTACGTGTTAGGGTACGGGGTAGTGTTAGCGTACGGGTTAGGATTAGGGGACGGGTTAAGGTAAGGCTTCGGGTAAGTGTTAGGGTTAGGGTTAGGGTTAGGGGACGGGGACGGTTTAGGGGACAGGTTAGGGTACGACAACGGTTTCGGGTGAGCGTACGTGTTAGAGTACAGGTTAGTGTTAGCGTACGGGTTAGGATTAGGGGACGGGTTAGGGTAAGGCTTCGGGTAAGGGTTAGGGTTAGGGTTAGGGTTAGGGTTAGGGGACGGGGACGGTTTAGGGGACAGGTTAGGGTACGACAACGGTTTAGGGTGAGCATACGTGTTAGGGTATGTGTTAGTGTTAGCCTACGGGTTAGGATTAGGGGACGGGTTAGGGTAAGGCTTCGGGTAAGGTTTAGGGTTAGGGTTAGGTTTAGGGGTAGGGGACGGGGACGGGGACGGTTTAGAGGACAGGTTAGTGTACGACAACGGTTTAGGGTGAGCGTACGTGTTAGTGTACGGGTTACTTTTAGCGTACGGGTTAGGATTAGGGGACGGGTTAGTGTAAGGCTTCGGGTAAGGGTTAGGGTTAGGGTTAGGGTTAGGGTTAGGGTTAGGGTACGGGGACGGTTTAGGGGACAGGTTAGTGTACGACAACGGTTTAGGGTGAGCGTACGTGTTAGGGTATGGGTTAGAGTTAGCATACGTGTTAGGATTAGGGGACGGGTTAGTGTAATGCTTCGGGTAAGGGTTAGGGTTAGGGTTAGGGTTAGGGTTAGGGGACGGGGACGGTTTTGGGGACAGGTTAGGGCACGACAACGGTTTTGGATGAGCGTACGTGTTAGTGTATGGATTAGTGTTAACGTTCGGGTAAGGATTAGGGGACGGGTTAGGCTAAGGCTTCAGGTAAGGGTTCGGGTTAGGGTTAGGGTTAGGGTTAGGGGACGGGGAACGTTTAGGGGACAGGTTAGGGTACGACAACGGTTTAGGGTGAGCGTACGTGTTAGGGTACGGTTTAGTGTTAGCGTACGGGTTAGGATTAGGGGACGGGTTAGGGTAACGCTTCGGGTAAGCGTTAAGTTTAGGGTTAGGGTTAAGGTTAGGGTTACGGGATGGGGACGGTTTAGGGGACATGTTAGGTTACGACAACGGTTTATGGTGAGCGTACGTGTTAGGCTACGGGTTAGTGTTAGCGTACGGGTTAGGTTTAGGGGACGGGTTAGGGTAAGGCTTAGGGTAAGGGTTAGGGTTAGGGTTAGGGTTAGGGGACGGGCACGGTTTAGGGGACAGGTTAGGGTACGACAACGGTTTAGGGTGAGCGTACGTGTTAGGGTACGAGATAGTGTAAGCATACGTGTTAGAATTAGGGGACAGGTTAGGGTAAGGCTTCGGGTAAGTGTTAGGGTTAGGGTTAGGTTTAGGGGACGGGGACGGTTTAGGGGACAGGTTAGGGTACGACAACGGTTTAGGGTGAGCGTACGTGTTAGTGTACGGGTTAGTGTTAGCGTACGGTTTAGGATTAGGGGACGAGTTAGGGTAAGGCTTTGGGTAAGGGTTAGGGTTAGGGTTAGGGTTAGGGTTAGGGTTAGGGAACGGGGACGGTTTAGGGGACAGGTTAGTGTACGACATCGGTTTAGTGTGTGCGTACGTGTTAGGGTACGGGTTAGAGTTAGCATACGGGTTAGGATTAGGGGACGGGTTAGGGTAATGCTTCGGGTAAGGGTTAGGGTTAGGGTTAGGGTTAGGGTTAGGGGACGGGGATGGTTTAGGGGACAGTTTCGGGCACGACAACGGTTTTGGGTGAGCGTACGTGTTAGGGTATGGATTAGTGTTAGCGTTCGGGTAAGGATTAGCGGACGGGTTAGTGTAAGGCTTCGGGTAAGGGTTCGGGTTAGGGTTAGGTTTAGGGTTAAGGTTAGGGGACGGTGACGGTTTAGGGGCAGGTTAGGGTACGACAACGGTTTAGGGTGAGCGTACGTGTTAGGCTACGGGTTACTGTTAGCGTACGTGTTAGGATTAGGGGACGGGTTAGGGTAAGGCTTCGGGTAAGGGTTAGGTTGAGGTTTAGGGTTAGGGGACGGGGACGGTTTAGGGGACAGGTTAGCGTACGAGAACGGTTTAGGGTGAGCGTACGTGTTAGGGTACGAGTTAGTGTTAGCGTATGTTTTAGTATTACGGGACGAGTTAGCGTAAGGATTCAGGTAAGGATTATGGTTAGGGTTAGGGTTAGGGGACGGGGACGGTTTAGGGGACAGGTTAGGGTACGACAACGGTTTAGGGTGAGCGTACGTGTTAGGCTACGGGTTAATGTTAGCGTACGGGTTAGGAGTAGGGGACGGGTTAGGGTAAGGCTTCGGGTAAGGGTTAGGATTAGGGTTAGGGTTAGGGTTAGGGTTAGGGGACGGTTTAGGGGACAGGTTAGGGTACGACAACGGTTTAGCGTGAGCGTACGTGTTAGGGTACAGGTTATGGTTAGTGTACGGGTTAGGATTAGGGGACGGGTTAGGGTAAGGCTTCGGGTAAGGGTTAGGGTTAGGGTTAGGGTTAGGGTTAGGAGACGGGGACGGTTTAGGGGACAGGTTAGTGTACGATAACGGTTTAGGGTGAGCGTACGTGTTAGGGTATGGGTTAGTGTTAGCGTACGGGTTAGGCTTATGGGACGGGTTAGGGTAAGGCTTCGGGTAAGGGATAGGGTTAGGGGACGGTTTAGGGAACAGGTTAGAATACGACAACTGTTTAGGGTGAGCGTACGTGTTAGGGTATGGGTTAGTGTTAGCGTACGGATTAGGCTTAAGGGACGGGTTACGATAAGGCTATAGGTAAGGGTTAGGGTTAGGGTTAGGGTTAGGGATAGGGGACGGGGATGGTTTAGGGTACAGGTTAGGGTACGACAATGGTTTAGGGTGAGCGTACGTGTTAGGGTACGGGTTAGTGTTAGCGTACGTGTTAGGATTAGAGAACGGGTTAGGGTAAGGATTCGGGTAAGGTTTAGGGTTAGGGTTAGGTTTAGGAGACGGGGAAGGTTTAGGGGACAGGTTAGTGTACGACAACGGTTTAGGGTGAGCGTATATGTTAGGGTACGGTTTAGTGTTAGTGTACGGGTTAGGATTAGGGGACGGGTTACGGTAAGGCTTCTGTTAAGGGTTAGGTTTAGGGTTAGGGTTAGGGTTAGGGTTAGGGGACGGGGAAGGTTTAGGGGACAGGTTAGGGTACGACAACGGTTTAGTGTGAGCGTACGTGTTAGGGTACGGTTTAGTGTTAGCGTAGGGGTTAGGATTAGGGGATGGGTCAGGGTAAGGCTTCGGGTAAGGGTTAGGTTCAGGGTTAGGGTTAGGGGACGGGGAAGGTTTAGGGGACAGGTTAGGGTACGACAACGGTTTAGGGTGAGCGTACGTGTTAGGCTATGGGTTAGTGTTAGCGTACGGGTTAGGATTAGAGCACGGGTTAGGGTACGGCTTCGGGTAAGGGTTAGGGTTAGGGTTAGGGTTAGGGTTAGGGTTAGGTGACGGGGACGGTTTAGGGGACAGGTTAGTGTACGAAAAAGTTTTAGGGTGAGCATACGTGTTAGGGTACGGTTTATTGTTAGCGTACGGGTTAGGATTAGGGGACGGGATATGGTAAGGCTTCGGGTAAGGGCTAGGGTTAGGGTTAGGGTTAGGGTTAGGGGACGGGTATGGTTTAGGGGACAGTTTAGGGTACGACAACGGTTTATGGTGAGCGTACGTGTTAGGGTACGTGTTAGTGTTATCATATGGTTTAGGATTAGGGGACGGGTTAGGGTAAGGCTTCGGGTAAGGGTTAGGTTTAAGGTTAGGGTTAGGGTTAGGGGACGGAGACGGTTTAGGGGACAGGTTAGGGTACGACAACGGTTTACGGTGAGCGTACGTGTTAGTGTACGGGTTAGTTTTAGCGTACGGGTTAGGATTAGGGGACGGGTTAGTGAAAGGCTTCGGGTAAGGGTTAGGGTTAGGTTTAGGGTTAGGGTTAGGGTTAGGGAAAGGGGACGGTTTAGGGGACAGGTTCGGGTACGACAACGGTTTAGGGTGAGCGTACGTGTTAGGGTATGGGTTAGAGTTAGCATACGGGTTAGGATTGGGGGGCGGGTTAGTGTAATGTTTTGGGTAAGGGTTAGGGTTAGGGTTAGGGTTAGGGTTAGGATTAGGGGACGGGGACGTTTTAGGGGACAGGTTAGGGCACGACAACGGTTTTGGGTGAGCGTACGTGTTAGGGTATGGATTAGTGTTAGCGTTCGGGTAAGGATTAGGGGACGGGTTAGGGTAAGGCTTCGGGTAAGGGTTCGGGTAAGGGTTAGGGTTAGGGGACGGGGACGGGGACGGTTTAAGGGACAGGTTAGGGTACGACAACTGTTTAGGGTGAGCGTACGTTTTAGGGTACGGTTTAGTGTTAGCGTACGCGTTAGGATTAGGGGACGGGTTAGGGTAAGGCTTCGGGTAAGCGTTAAGGTTAGGGTTAGGGTTAGGGTTAGGGTTAGGGGACGGGGACGGTTTAGGGGACATGTTAGGGTACGACAACTGTTTATGGTGAGCGTACGTGTTAGGCTACGGGTTAGTGTTAGCGTACGGGTTAGGATTAGGGGACGGGTTAGGGTAAGGCTTCGGGTAAGGGTTAGGGTTAGGGTTAGGGTTAGGGGACGGGGACGGTTTAGGGGACAGGTTAGCGTACGAGAACGTTTTAGGGTGAGCGTACGTGTTAGGGTACGAGTTAGTGTTAGCGTATGTGTTAGTATTACGGGACGAGTTAGCGTATGGCTTCAGGTAAGGATTACGGTTAGGGTTAGGGTTAGGGGACCGGGACGGTTTAGGGGACAGGTTAGGGTACGACAACGGTTTAGGGTGAGCGTACGTGTTAGGCTACGGTTTAATGTTAGCGTACGGGTTAGGAGTAGGGGACGGGTTAGGGTAAGGCTTAGGGTAAGGGTTAGGATTAGGGTTAGGGTTAGGATTAGGGGACGGGGACGGTTTAGGGGACAGGTTAGGGTACGACAACGGTTTAGGGTGAGCGTACGTGTTAGGGTACTGGTTATGGTTAGCGTACGGGTTAGGATTAGGGGACGGGTTAGGGTAAGGCTTCGGGTAAGGGTTAGGGTTAGGGTTAGGGTTAGGGTTAGGGGACGGGGACGGTTTAGGGGACAGGTTAATGTACGATAACGGTTTAGGGTGAGCGTACGTGTTAGGGTATGGGTTAGTGTTAGGGTACGGTTTAGGATTAGGGGACGGGTTAGGGTAAGGCTTCGGGTAAGGGTTCGGGTTAGGGTTAGGGTTAGGGGACGGGGACGGGTACAGGGACAGTTTAGGGGACAGGTTAGTGTATGACAACAGTTTAGGGTGAGCGTACGTGTTAGGGTACGGGTTAGTGTTAGCGTACGGGTTAGGATTAGGGGACGGGTTAGGGTAAGGCTTCGGGTAAGGGTTCGGGTTAGGGTTAGGGTTAGGGGACGGGGACGGGTACGGTTTAGGGGACAGGTTAGAGTACGACAACAGTTTAGGGTGAGCGTACGTGTAAGGCTACGGGTTAGTGTTAGCGTACGGGTTAGGATTAGGGGACGGGTTAGGGTAAGGCTTCGGGTAAGGGTTAGGGTTAGGGTTAGGGTTAGGGTTAGGGGACGGTTTAGGGGACAGGTTAGAATACGACAACTGTTTAGGGTGAGCGTACGTGTTAGGGTATGGGTTAGTGTTAGCGTACGGGTTAGGCTTATGGGACGTGTTAGGGTAAGGCTTCAGATAAGGGTTAGGGTTAGGGTTAGGGTTAGGGTGAGGGATAGGGGACGGGGATGGTTTAGGGTACAGGTTAGTGTTCGACAATGGTTTAGGGTGAGCGTACGTGTTAGGGTACGGGTTAGTGTTAGCGTACGGGTTAGGATTAGAGAACGGGTTAGGGTAAGGATTCGGGAAAGGTTTAGGGTTAGGGTTAGGTTTAGGAGACGGGGAAGGTTTAGGGGACAGGTTAGTGTACGACAACGGTTTAGGGTGATCATGTATGTTAGGGTACGGTTTAGTGTTAGTGTACGGGTTAGGATTACGGGACGGGTTAAGGTAAGGCTTCGGGTAAGGGTTAGGTTTAGGGTTAGGGTTAGGGTTAGGGTTAGGGGACGGGGAAGGTTTAGGGGACAAGTTAGGGTACGACAACGGTTTAGGGTGAGCGTACGTGTTAGGGTACGTTTTAGTGTTAGCGTATGGGTTAGGATTAGGGGATGGGTTAGGGTAAGGCTTCGGGTAAGGTTTAGGTTTAGGGTTAGGTTTAGGTGACGGGGATGGTTTAGGGGACAGGTTAGGGTACGACAACGGTTTAGGGTGAGCGTACGTGTTAGGTTATGGGTTAGTGTTAGCGTACGGGTTAGGATTAGGGCACGGGTTAGGGTACGGCTTCGGGTAAGAGTTAGGGTTAGGGTTAGGGTTAGGGGACGGGGACGGGGACGGGGACGGTTTAGGGGACAGGTTAGGGTACGACAAAGTTTCAGGGTCAGCATACGTGTTAGGGTACGGGTTAGTGTTAGCCTACGGGTTAGGATTAGGGGACGGGTTAGGGTAAGGCTTCGGGTAAGGATTAGGGTTAGGGTTAGGTTTAGGGTTAGGGGACGGGGACGGGGACGGTTTAGGGGACAGGTTAGTGCACGACAACGGTTTAGGGTGAGCGTACGTGTTAGGGTACGGTTTATTGTTAGCGTACGGGTTAGGATTAGGGGACGGGTTAGGCTAAGGCTTCGGGTAAGGTTTAGGGTTAGGGTTAGGGTTAGGGTTAGGGTTAGGGGACGTGTACGGTTTATGGGACAGTTTAGGGTACGACAACGGTTTAGGGTTAGCGTACATGTTAGGGTACGGGTTAGTGTTATCGTATGGGTTAGGATTAGGGGACGGGTTAGGTTAAGGCTTCGGGTAAGGGTTAGGTTTAGGGTTAGGGTTAGGGGACGGGGACGGGGACGGTTGAGGGGACAGGTTAGGGTACGACAACGGTTTAGGGTGAGCGTACGTGTTAGTGTACGGGTTAGTTTTAGCGTACGGGTTAGGATTAGGGGACGGGTTACTGTAAGGCTTCGGGTAAGGGTTAGGGTTAGGGTTAGGGTTAGGGTTAGGGTTAGGGTTAGGGAACGGGGACGGTTTACGGGACAGGTTAGGGTACGACAACGGTTTAGGTTGAGCGTACGTGTTAGGGTATGGTTTAGAGTTAGCATACGGGTTAGGAATAGGGGACGAGTTAGTGTAATGTTTCGGGTAAGGGTTAGGTTTAGGGTTAGGGTTAGGGTTAGGGGACGGGGACGGTTTAGGGGACAGGTTAGGGCATGACAACGGTTTTGGGTGAGCGTACGTGTTAGGGTATGGATTAGTGTTAGCATTCGGGTAAGGATTAGGGGACGGGTTAGGGTAAGGCTTCGGGTAAGGGTTCGGGTTAGGGTTAGGGTTAGGTTTAGGGTTAGGTTTAGGGGACGGGGAGGGTTTACGGGACAGGTTAGGGTACGACAACGGTTTAGGGTTAGCGTACGTGTTAGGGTACGGTTTAGTGTTAGCATACGGCTTAGGATTAGGGGACGGGTTAGGGTAAGGCTTCGGGTAAGGGTTACGGTTAGGGTTAGGGTTAGGGTTAGTGTTAGGGGATGGGGAAGGTTTAGGGGACATGTTAGGGTACGACAACGGTTTATGGTGAGCGTACGTGTTAGGCTACCGGTTAGTGTTAGCGTACGGTTTACTGTTAGGGGAGGGGTTAGGGTAAGGCTTAGGGTAAGGGTTAGGGTTAAGGTTAGGGGACGGGGACGGGGACGGTTTAGGGGACAGGTTAGGGTACGACAACGGTTTAGGGTGAGCGTACGTGTTAGGGTACGAGATAGTGTTAGCATACGTGTTAGTATTAGGGGACGGGTTAGGGTAAGGCTTCGGGTAAGGGTTAGGTTTAGGGTTAGGGTTAGGGGACGGGGACGGTTTAGGGGACAGGTTAGGGTACGACAACGGTTTAGGGTGAGCGTACGTGTTAGTGTACGGGTTAGTGTTAGCGTACGGTTTAGGATTAGGGGACGGGTTAGGGTAAGTCTTCGTGTAAGGGTTAGGGTTAGGGTTAGGGTTACGGTTAGGGTTAGGGAACGTGGACGGTTTAGGGTACAGGTTAGGGTACGACATCGATTTCGCGTGAGCGTACATGTTAGGGTACGGGTTAGAGTTAGCATACAGGGTAGGATTAGGGGACGGGTTAGGGTAATGCTTCGGGTAAGGGTTAGGGTTAGGTTTAGGGTTAGGGTTAGGGTTAGGGAACGGGGAAGGTTTAGGGGACAGGTTAGGGCACGACAACTGTTTTGGGTGAGCGTACATGTTAGGGTATGGATTAGTGTTAGCGTTCGGGTAAGGATTAGGGGACGGGTTAGGGTAAGGCTTCGGGTAAGGGTTAGGGTTAGGGTTAGGGTTAGGGTTAGGGTTAGGGAACGGGGACGGTTTAGGGGACAGGTTAGGGTACGACAACGGTTTAGGGTGAGCGTACGTGTTAGGGTACGGGTGACTGTTAGCGTACCGGTTAGGATTAGGGGACGGGTTAGGATAAGGTTTCGGGTAAGGGTTAGTGTTAGGGTTAGGGTTAGGGTTAGGGGACGGGGACGGTTTAGGGGAAAGGTTAGGGTACGACAATGGTTTAGGGTGAGCGTAAGTGTTAGGGTACGGTTTAGTGTTAGGGTACGGGTTAGGATTATGGGACATGTTAGCGTAAGGCTTCGGGTAAGGGTTAGGGTTAGGGTTAGGGTTAGGGTTAGTGTTAGGGGATGGGGACGGTTTAGGGGACAGGTTAGAGTACGACAACGGTTTATGGTGAGCGTACGTGTTAGGCTACGGGTTAGTGTTAGCGTACGTGTTAGGATTAGGGGACGTGTTAGGGTAAGGCTTCGGGTAAGGGTTAGGTTTAGGTTTAGCGTTAGGGGACGGGGACGGTTTAGGGGACAGGTTATGGTACGACAACGTTTTAGGGTGAGCGTACATGTTAGGGTACGTGTTAGTGTTAGCGTACCGGTTAGGATTAAGGGACGGGTTAGGGTAAGGCTTCGGGTAAGGGTTAGGGTTAGGGTTAGGGTTAGGGAATGGGGCGGGGATGGTTTAGGGTACAGGTTAGGGTACGACAATGGTTGAGGGTGAGCGTACGTGTTAGGGTACGGGTTAGGGTTAGCGTACGGGTTAGGATTAGGGGATGGTTTAGTGTAAGGCTTCGGGTAAGGGTTAGGGTTAGGGTTAGGGTTAGGGTTAGGGGACGGGGACGGTTTAGGGGACAGGTTAGGGTACGACAACGGTTTAGGGTGAGCGTCCGTGTTAGGGTACGGGTTAGTGTTAGCGTACGGGTTAGGATTAGGGGACGGGTTAGAGTAAGGCTTCGGGTAAGGGTTCGGGTTAGGGTTAGGGTTAGGGGACGGGGACGGGGACGGTTTAGGGGACAGGTTAGAGTACGACAACAGTTTAGGGTGGGCGTACGTGTTAGGCTACGGGTTAGTGTTAGCGTCCGGGTTAGGATTAGGGGACGGGTTAGGTTAAGGCTTCGGGTAAGGGTTAGGGTTAGGGTTAGGGTTAGGGTTAGGGTTAGGGGACGGGGACAGTTTAGGGGACAGGTTAGTGTACGACAACTGTTTAGGGTGAGCGTACGTTTTAGGCTATGGGTTAGTGTTAGCGTACGGGTTAGGATTAGGGGACGGGTTAGTGTAAGGCTTCGGGTAAGGGTTAGGATTAGGGTTAGGGTTAGGGTTAGGGTTAGGGTTAGGGGATGCGGACAGTTTAGGGGAGAGGTTAGGGTACGTCAACGGTTTAGGGTGAGCGTACGTGTTAGGGTACGGGTTAGTGTTAGCGTATGTTTTAGGATTAGGGGACGGGTTAGGGTAAAGCTTTGGTTAAGGGTTAGGGTTAGGGTTAGTGTTAGGGATAGGGGACGGGGACGGTTTAGGGGACAGGTTAGGGTACGACAAATGTTTAGGGGGAGCATACGTGTTAGGGTACGGGTTAGTGTTAGCGTACGGGTTAGGATTAGGGGACGGGTTAGGGTAAGGCTTCGGGTAAGGGATAGGGTTAGGGTTAGGGTTAGGGGACGGGGACGGTTTAGGGGACAGGTTAGGTTACGAAAACGGTTTAGGGTGAGCATACGTTTTAGGGTATGGGTTAGTGTTAGCCAACGGGTTAGGATTAGGGGACGGGTTAGGGTAAGGCTTCGGGTAAGGGTTAGGTTTAGGGTTAGGGTTAGGGGACGGGGACGGGGACGGGGACGGTTTAGAGGACAGGTTAGTGTACGACAACTGTTTAGGGTGAGCGTACGTGTTAGGGTACGGGTTAGTGTTAGCGTACGGGTTCGGATTAGGGGACGGGTTAGGGTAAGGCTTCGGGTAAGGTTTAGGTTTAGGGTTAGGGTTAGGGTTAGGGGACGGGTACGGTTTAGGGGACAGGTTAGCGTACGACAACGGTTTAGGGTGAGCGTAAGTGTTAGGGTACGGGTTCGTGTTAGCGTACGATTTAGGATTAGGGGATGGGTTAGTGTAAGGCTTTGGGTAAGGGTTAGGGTTAGGGTTAGTGTTAGGGTTAGGGGACGGGGACGGTTTAGGGGACAGGTTCGGGTACGACAACGGTATAGGGTGAGCGTACGTGTTAGGGTACGGGTTAGTGTTAGCGTACGGGTTAGGTTTAGTGGACGGTTTAGGGTAAGGCTTCGTATAAGGTTTAGGGTTATGGTTAGGATTAGGGTTAGGGTTAGGTTAAGGCTTCAGGTAAGGGTTAGCGTTAGGGTTAGGGTTAGGGGACTGCGACCGTTTAGGGGACAGGTTAGGGTACGACAATTGTTTAGGGTGAGTGTACGTGTTAGGGTAGGGGTTAGTGTTAGCGTACGGGTTAGGATTACTTGACGGGTTAGGGTAAGGCTTCGGGTAAGGGTTAGGGTTAGGGTTAGGGTTAGGCTTAGTGTTAGGGGACGGGGATGGTTTAGGGGACAGGTTAGGATACGACAACGGTTTAGGGTGAGCGTACGTGTTAGGGGACAGGTTATTGTTAGTGTACGGTTTAGGATTAGGGGACGGGTTACGGTAAGGCTTCGGGTAAGGGTTAGGGTTAGGGTTAGGGTTAGGGTTAGTGTTAGGGGACGGGGAAGGTTTAGGGGACAGGTTAGTGTACGACAACGGTTTAGGGTGAGCGTACGTGTTAGGGAACGGTTTAGTGTTAGCGTACGGGTTAGGATTAGGGGATGGGTTAGGGTAAGGCTTTGGGTAAGGGTTAGGTTTAGGGTTAGGGTTAGGGGACGGGGACGGTTTAGGGGACAGGTCCGGGAACGACAATGGTTTAGGGTGAGCGTACGTGTTAGGGTACGGTTTAGTGTTAGCGTACGGGTTAGGATTAAGGGACGGGTTAGTGTAAGGCTTCGGGTAAGGGTTAGTGTTAGGGTTACGGTTAGGTTTAGGGGACGGGGACGGTTTAGGGGACAGGGTAGCGTACGACAACGGTTTAGGGTGAGCGTACGCGTTAGGGTACAAGTTAGTGTTAGCGTATGTGTTAGTATTACGGGACGAGTAAGCGTAAGGTTTCAGGTAAGGATTACGGTTAGGGTTAGGGTTAGGGGACGGGGACGGTTTAGGGGACAGGTTAGTGTACGACAACGGTTTTGGGTGAGTGTACGTGTTAGGGTACAGGTTAGTGTTAGCGTACGGGTTAGGTTTACGGGACGGGTTAGGGTAAGGCTTCGGGTAAGGGTTAGGTTTAGGGTTAGGGTTAGGGTTAGTGTTAGGGGACGGGGACGGTTTAGGGGACAGGTTAGGATACGACAACGTTTTAGGGTGAGCGTACGTGTTAGGGTAGAGGTTATTGTTAGTGTACGGGTTAGGATTAGGGGACGGGTTACGGTAAGGCTTCGGGTAAGGGTTAGGGTTAGGGTTAGAGTTAGGGATAGTGTTAGGGGACGGGGAAGTTTTAGGGGACAGATTAGGGTACGACAACGGTTTAGGGTGAGCGTACGTGTTAGGGTACGGTTTAGTGTTAGCGTACGGGTTAGGATTAGGGGATGGGTTAGTGTAAGGCTTCGGGTAAGGGTTAGGGTTAGGATTAGGGGACGGGGACGCTTTAGGGGACAGGTTAGGGTACGACAACGGTTTAGGGTGAGCGTACGTGTTAGGGTATGGGTTAGTGTTAGCGTACGGGTTAGGATTAGGGCACGGGTTAGTGTAAGGCTTCGGGTAAGGGTTAGGGTTAGGTTTAACGTTAGGGTTAGGGGACGGGGACGGTTTAGGGGACAGGTTCGGGTACGACAACGGTTTAGGGTGAGTGTACATGTTAGGGTACCGGTTAGTGTTAGCGTACGTGTTAGGATTACGGGACGGGTTAGGGTAAAGCTTCGGGTAAGGGTTAGGGTTAGGGTTAGGGATAGGGTTAGGGTTAGGGGACGGGGACGGTTTAGGGGACAGGTTCGGGTACGACAACGGTTTAGGGTGAGCGTACTTGTTAGGGTACGGGTTAGTGTTAGCGTACGGGTTAGGATTAGAGGACGGGTTAGGGTAAGGCTTCGGGTAAGGGTCATGTCTAGTGTTAGGGTTAGGGTTAGAGTTAGGAGACGGGGACGGTTTAGGGGACAGGTTAGTGTACGACAACGGTTTAGGGTGTGCGTATGTGTTAGGGTACGGTTTAGTGTTAGCGTACGTATTAGGATTAGGGGACGGGTTACTGTAAGGCTTCGGGTAAGGGTTAGGGTTAGGGGACGGGGACGGTTTAGGGGACAGGTTAGTGTACGACAACGGTTTAGGGTGAGCGTACGTGTTAGGGTACGGTTTAGTGTTAGCGTACGGGTTAGGATTAGGGGACGTGTTAGGGTAAGGCTTCGGGTAAGGGTTAGGGTTAGGGTTAGGGTTAGGGGACGGGGACGGTTTAGGGGACAGGTTAGGGTACGGCAACGTTTTAGGGTGATCCTACGTGTTAGGGTACGGGTTAGTGTTAGAGTACGGGTTAGGATTAGGGGACGGGTTAGGGTAAGGCTTCGGGTAAGGGTTAGGGTTAGGGTTACGGTTAGGTTTAGGGGATGGGGACGGTTTAGGGGACAGGTTAGGGTAGGACAATGGTTTAGGGTGAGCATACGTGTTAGGGTATGGGTTAGTGTTAGCCTACGGGTTAGGATTAGGGGACGGGTTAGGGCAAGGCTTCGGGTAAGGGTTAGGGTTAGGGTTAGGGATAGGGTTAGGGGACGGGGACGGGGACGGTTTAGGGGACAGGTTAGTGTACGACAACGGTTTAGGGTGAGCGTACGTGTTAGGCTACGGTTTAGTGTTAGTGTACGGGTTAGGATTAGGGGACGGGTTAGGGTAAGGCTTCGGGTAAGGGTTAGGGTTAGGCTTAGGGTTAGGGTTAGGGGACGGGGACGGTTTAGGGGACAGGTTAGGGTACGACAACTGTTTAGGGTGAGTGTACGTGTTAGGGTATGTGTTAGTGTTAGCGTACGGGTTAGGATTACGGGACGGGTTAGGGTAAGGCTTCAAGTAAGGGTTAGGGTTAGGGTTAGGGTTAGGGTTAGTGTTAGGTTTAGGGGACGGGGACGGTTTAGGGGACAGGTTAGGGTACAACAAAGGTTTAGGCTGAGCGTACATGTTAGGGTACGGGTTAGTGTTAGCGTACGGGTTAGGATTAGGGGACGGGTTAGGGTAAGGCTTCGGGTAAGTGTTAGGGTTAGGTTTAGGGTTAGGGTTAGTGTTAGGGGATGGGGACGGTTTAAGGGAGAGGTTAGGGTACGACAACGGTTTAGGGTGAGCGTACGTGTTAGGGTACGGGTTCGTGTTAGCGTACGATTTAGGATTAGGGGACTGGTTAGGGTAAGGCTTTGGGTAAGGGTTAGGGTTAGGGTTAGTGTTAAGGTTAGGGGACGGGGAGGGTTTATGGGACAGGTTAGGGTACGACAAATATTTAGGGTGAGCGTACTTGTTACAGTACGGGTTAGTGTTCGCGTACGGGTTAGGATTAGGGGACGCGTAAGGGTAAGGCTTCGGGTAAGTGTTCGGGTTAGTGTTAGGGTGAGGGTTAGGGTTAGGGGACGGTGAAGGTTTAGGGGACAGGTTAGGGTGCGACAACGGTTTAGGGTGAGCGTACGTGTTAGGGTACTGGCAAGTGTTAGCGTACGGGTTAGGAATAGGGCACGGGTTAGTGTAAGGCTTCGGGTAAGTGTTAGGGTTAGGGTTAGGGTTATGGTTAGGGGACAGGGACGGTTTAGGGGACAGGTGCGGGTACGACAACGGTATAGGGTGAGCGTACGTGTTAGGGTACGGGTTAGTGTTAGTGTACGGGTTAGGTTTAGGGGACGGTTTAGGGTAAGGCTTCGGATAAGGTTTAGGGTTAGGGTTAGGATTAGGGTTAGGGTTAGGGGACGGGGATGGTTTAGGGGACAGGTTAGGGTACGACAACGGTTGTGGTGAGCATACATGTTAGGGTACGGGTTAGTGTTAGCGTACGGGTTAGGATTAAGGGACGGGTTAGGTTAAGGCTTCAGGTAAGGGTTAGGGTTAGGGTTAGGTTTAGGGTTAGGGTTAGGGGACGGCGACGGTTTAGGGGACAGTTTAGGGTACGACAACGGTTTAGGGTGAGCGTACCTGTTAAGGTACAGGTTATTGTTAGTGTACGGGTTAGGATTAGGGGACGGGTTAGGGTAAGGCTTCGGGTAAGGGTTAGCGTTAGGGTTAGGTTTAGGTTTAGGGTTAGGGGACGGGGACGGTTTAGGGGACATGTTAGTGTACGACAATGGTTTAGGGTGAGTGTACGTGTTAGGGTACGGGTTAGTGTTAGCGTACGGGTTAGGTTTACGGGACGGGTTAGGGAAGGCTTCGGGTAAGGGTTAGGTTTAGGGTTAGGGTTAGGGTTAGTGTTAGGGGGCGGGGACGGTTTAGGGGACAGGTTAGGATACGACAACGTTTTAGGGTGAGCGTACGGGTTAGGGTACAGGTTATTGTTAGTGTACGGGTTAGGATTAGGGGACGGGTTACGGTAAGGCTTTGGGTAAGTGTTAGGGTTAGGGTTAGAGTTAGGGATAGTGTTAGGGGACGGGGAAGGTTTAGGGGACAGGTTAGGGTACGACAACGGTTTAGGGTGAGCGTACGTGTTAGGGTACGGTTTAGTGTTAGCGTACGGGTTAGGATTAGGGGATGGTTAGTGTAAGGCTTCGGGTAAGGGTTAGGTTTAGGGTTAGGGGACGGGGACGGTTTAGGGGACAGGTTAGGGTACGACAATGGTTTAGGGTGAGCATACGTGTTAGGGTACGGGTTAGTGTTAGCCTACGGGTTAGGATTAGTGGAAGTGTTAGGGTAAGGCTTCGGGTAAGGGTTAGGGTTAGGGTTAGGTTTAGGGTTAGGGGACGGGGACGGGGACGGTTTAGGGGACAGGTTAGTGTACGACAACGGTTTAGGGTGAGTGTACGTGTTAGGGTACGGGTTATTGTTAGTGTACGGGTTAGGATTAGGGGACGGGTTAGGGTAAGGCTTCGGGTAAGGTTTAGGGTTAGGGTTAGGGTTAGGGTTAAGGTTAGGGGACGGGGACGCTTTAGGGGACAGGTTAGGGTACGACAACGGTTTAGGATGAGCGTACGTGTTAGGGTACCCGTTAGAGTTAGCATACGGGTTAGGATTAGGGGACGGGTTAGGGTAAGGCTTTTGGTAAGTGTTAGGGTTAGGGTTAGGGTTAGGGTTAGGGTTAGGGGATGGGGACGGTTTAGGGGAGAGGTTAGGGTACGTCAACAGTTTAGGGTGAGCGTACGTGTTAGGGTACGGTTTAGTGTTAGCGTATGGTTTAGGATTAGGGGACGTGTTAGGGTAAGGCTTTGGTTAAGGTTTAGGGTTAGGGTTAGTGTTAGGGTTAGGGGACGGGGACGGTTTAGGGGACAGGTTAGGGTACGACAAATGTTTAGGGTGAGCATACGTGTTAGAGTACAGGTTAGTGTTAGCGTACGGGTTAGGATTATGGGACGGGTTAGGGTAAGCCTTCGGGTAAGGGTTAGGTTTAGGGTTAGGGTTAGGGGACGGGGACGGTTTTGGGGACAGGTTAGGGTACGACAACGGTTTAGGGTGAGCATAAGTGTTAGGGTATGGGTTAGTGTTAGCCTACAGTTTAGGATTAGGGGACGGGTTAGGGTAAGGCTTCGGGTAAGGGTTAGGATTAGGGTTAGGGTTAGGGTTAAGGGACGGGGACGGGCACGGTTTAGAGGACAGGTTAGTGTACGACAACGGTTTAGGGTGAGCATACGTTGTAGGGTATGGGTTAGTGTTAGCGTACAGGTTCGGATTAGGGGACGGGTTAGGGTAAGGCTTCGGGTAAGGTTAAGGTTTAGGGTTAGGGTTAGGGTTAGGGTTAGGGGAAGGGTACGGTTTAGGGGACAGGTTAGGGTACGACAACGGTTGTGGTGAGCGTACGTGTTAGGGAACGGGTTAGTGTTAGCGTATGGGTTAGGATTAAGTGACGGGTTAGGTTAAGGCTTCAGGTAAGGGTTAGGGTTACGGTTAGGGTTAGGGTTAGGGTTAGGGGACGGCGACGGTTTAGGGGACAGGTGAGGGTACGACAACTGTTTAGGGTGAGTGTACGTGTTAGGGTAGGGGTTAGTGTTAGCGTACGGGTTAGGATTACGGGACGGGTTAGGGTAAGGCTTCGGGTAAGGGTTAGGGTTAGGGTTAGGGTTAGGGTTAATGTTAGGGGACGGGGACGGTTTAGGGGACAGGTTAGGATACGACAACGGTTTACGGTGAGCGTACGTGTTAGGGGACAGGTTATTGTTAGTGTACGGTTTAGGATTAGGGGACGGGTTACGGTAAGGCTTCGGGTAAGGGTTAGGGTTAGGGTTAAGGTTAGGGTTAGTGTTAGGGGACGGGGAAGGTTTAGGGGACAGGTTAGGGTACGACAACGGTTTAGGGTGAGCGTACGTGTTAGGGTACGGTTTAGTGTTAGCGTACGGGTTAGGATTAGGGGATGGGTTAGGGTAAGGCTTCGGGTAAGGGTTAGGTTTAGGGTTAGGGTTAGGGGACGGGGACGGTTTAGGGGACAGGTTAGGGTACGACAACGGTTTAGGGTGAGCGTACGTGTTAGGGTACGGGGTAGTGTTAGCGTACGGGTTAGGATTAGGGGACGGGTTAAGGTAAGGCTTCGGGTAAGTGTTAGGGTTAGGGTTAGGGTTAGGGGACGGGGACGGTTTAGGGGACAGGTTAGGGTACGACAACGGTTTCGGGTGAGCGTACGTGTTAGAGTACAGGTTAGTGTTAGCGTACGGGTTAGGATTAGGGGACGGGTTAGGTTAAGGCTTCGGGTAAGGGTTAGGGTTAGGGTTAGGGTTAGGGTTAGGGGACGGGGACGGTTTAGGGGACAGGTTAGGGTACGACAACGGTTTAGGGTGAGCATACGTGTTAGGGTATGTGTTAGTGTTAGCCTACGGGTTAGGATTAGGGGACGGGTTAGGGTAAGGCTTCGGGTAAGGGTTAGGGTTAGGGTTAGGGTTAGGGGTAGGGGACGGGGACGGGGACGGTTTAGAGGACAGGTTAGTGTACGACAACGGTTTAGGGTGAGCGTACGTGTTAGGGTACGGGTTAGTGTTAGCGTACGGGTTCGGATTAGGGGACGGGTTAGGGTAAGGCTTCGGGTAAGGTTTAGGTTTAGGGTTAGGGTTAGGGTTAGGGTTAGGGGACGGGTACGGTTTAGGGGACAGGTTAGGGTACGACAACGGTTTAGGGTGAGCGTACGTGTTAGTGTACGGGTTAGTTTTAGCGTACGGCTTAGGATTAGGGGACGGGTTAGTGTAAGGCTTCGGGTAAGGGTTAGGGTTAGGGTTAGGGTTAGGGTTAGGGTTAGGGTACGGGGACGGTTTAGGGGACAGGTTAGTGTACGACAACGGTTTAGGGTGAGCGTACGTGTTAGGGTATGGGTTAGAGTTAGCATACGTGTTAGGATTAGGGGACGGGTTAGTGTAATGCTTCGGGTAAGGGTTAGGGTTAGGGTTAGGGTTAGGGTTAGGGGACGGGGACGGTTTAGGGGACAGGTTAGGGCACGACAACGGTTTTGGATGAGCGTACGTGTTAGTGTATGGATTAGTGTTAACGTTCGGGTAAGGATTAGAGGACGGGTTAGGGTAAGGCTTCGGGTAAGGGTTCGGGTTAGGGTTAGGGTTAGGGTTAGGGGACGGGGAACATTTAGGGGACAGGTTAGGGTACGACAACTGTTTAGGGTGAGCGTACGTGTTAGGGTACGGTTTAGTGTTAGCGTACGGGTTAGGATTAGGGGACGGGTTAGGGTAACGCTTCGGGTAAGCGTTAAGTTTAGGGTTAGGGTTAGGGTTAGGGTTACGGGATGGGGACGGTTTAGGGGACATGTTAGGGTACGACAACGGTTTATGGTGAGCGTACGTGTTAGGCTACGGGTTAGTGTTAGCGTACGGGTTAGGTTTAGGGGACGGGTTAGGGTAAGGCTTAGGGTAAGGGTTAGGGTTAGGGTTAGGGTTAGGGGACCGGCACGGTTTAGGGGACAGGTTAGGGTACGACAACGGTTTAGGGTGAGCGTACGTGTTAGGGTACGAGATAGTGTAAGCATACTTGTTAGTATTAGGGGACAGGTTAGGGTAAGGCTTCGGGTAAGGGTTAGGGTTAGGGTTAGGTTTAGGGGACGGGGACGGTTTAGGGGACAGGTTAGGGTACGACAACGGTTTAGGGTGAGCGTACGTGTTAGTGTACGGGTTAGTGTTAGCGTACGGTTTAGGATTAGGGGACGGGTTAGGGTAAGGCTTTGGGTAAGGGTTAGGGTTAGGGTTAGGGTTAGGGTTAGGGAACGGGGACGGTTTAGGGGACAGGTTAGGGTACGACATCGGTTTAGTGTGTGCGTACGTGTTAGGGTACGGGTTAGAGTTAGCATACGGGTTAGGATTAGGGGACGGGTTAGGGTAATGCTTCGGGTAAGGGTTAGGGTTAGGGTTAGGGTTAGGGTTAGGGGACGGGGATTGTTTAGGGGACAGTTTAGGGCACGACAACGGTTTTGGGTGAGCGTACGTGTTAGGGTATGGATTAGTGTTAGCGTTCGGGTAAGGATTAGGGGACGGGTTAGTGTAAGGCTTCGGGTAAGGGTTCGGGTTAGGGTTAGGTTTAGGGTTAAGGTTAGGGGACGGTGACGGTTTAGGGGCAGGTTAGGGTACGACAACGGTTTAGGGTGAGTGTACGTGTTAGGCTACGGGTTACTGTTAGCGTACGTGTTAGGATTAGGGGACGGGTTAGGGTAAGGCTTCGGGTAAGGGTTAGGTTGAGGTTTAGGGTTAGGGGACGGGGACGGTTTAGGGGACAGGTTAGCGTACGAGAATGGTTTAGGGTGAGCGTACGTGTTAGGGTACGAGTTAGTGTTAGTGTTAGTATTACGGGACGAGTTAGCGTAAGGCTTCAGGTAAGGATTATGGTTAGGGTTAGGGTTAGTGGACGGGGACGGTTTAGGGGACAGGTTAGGGTACGACAACGGTTTAGGGTGAGCGTACGTGTTAGGCTACGGGTTAATGTTAGCGTACGGGTTAGGAGTAGGGGACGGGTTAGGGTAAGGCTTCGGGAAAGGGTTAGGATTAGGGTTAGGGTTAGGGTTAGGGTTAGGGGACGGTTTAGGGGACAGGTTAGGGTACGACAACGGTTTAGCGTAAGCGTACGTGTTAGGGTACTGGTTATGGTTAGTGTACGGGTTAGGATTAGGGGACGGGTTAGGGTAAGGCTTCGGGTAAGGGTTAGGGTTAGGGTTAGTGTTAGGGTTAGGAGACGGGGACGGTTTAGGGGACAGGTTAGTGTACGATAACGGTTTAGGGTGAGCATACGTGTTAGGGTATGGGTTAGTGTTAGCGTACTGGTTAGGCTTATGGGACGGGTTAGGGTAAGGCTTCGGGTAAGGGATAGGGTTAGGGTTAGGGTTAGGATTAGGGTTAGGGGACGGTTTAGGGAACAGGTTAGAATACGACAACTGTTTAGGGTGAGCGTACGTGTTAGTGTACGGGTTAGTGTTAGCGTACGGTTTAGGATTAGGGGACGGGTTAGGGTAAGTCTTCGTGTAAGGGTTAGGGTTAGGGTTAGGGTTACGGTTAGGGTTATGGAACGTGGACGGTTTAGGGTACAGGTTAGGGTACGACATCGATTTCGCGTGAGCGTACATGTTAGGGTACGGGTTAGAGTTAGCATACAGGGTAGGATTAGGGGACGGGTTAGGGTAATGCTTCGGGTAAGGGTTAGGGTTAGGTTTAGGGTTAGGGTTAGGGTTAGGGAACGGGGAAGGTTTAGGGGACAGGTTAGGGCACGACAACTGTTTTGGGTGAGCATACATGTTAGGGTATGGATTAGTGTTAGCGTTCGGGTAACGATTAGGGGACGGGTTAGGGTAAGGCTTTGGGTAAGGGTTAGGTTTAGGTTTAGGGTTAGGGGACGGGGACGGTTAGGGGACAGGTTAGGGTACGACAACGGTTTAGGGTGAGCGTACGTGTTAGGGTACGAGTTAGTGTTAGCGTTCGTGTTAGGATTACGGGACGAGTTAGCGTAAGGCTTCAGGTAAGGATTAGGGTTAGGGTTAGTGTTAGGGGACGGGGACGGTTTTGGGGACAGTTTAGGGTACGACAACGATTTAGGGTGAGCGTACGTGTTAGGGTTCTGTTTATGGTTAGCGTACGGGTTAGGATTAGGGGACGGGTTAGAGTAAGGCTTCGGGTAAGGGTTAGGGTTAGGGTTAGGGTTAGGATTAGGGGACGGGTTTGTTTAGGGGACAGGTTAGTGTACGATAACGGTTTAGGGTGAGCGTACGTGTTACGGTATGGGTTAGTATTACCGTACGGGTTAGGCTTATGGGACGGGTTAGGGTAAGGCTTCAGGTAAGGGTTAGGGTTAGGGTTAGGGTTAGGGTTAGGTGACGGGGACGGTTTAGGGGACAGGTTATGGTACGACAACATTTTAGGGTGAGCGTACGTGTTAGGGTACGTGTTAGTGTTAGCGTACCGGTTAGGATTAGGAGACGGGTTAGGGTAAGGCTTCGGGTAAGTGTTAGGGTTAGGGTTAGGGTTAGGGATAGGGGCGGGGATGGTTTAGGGTACAGGTTAGGGTACGACAATGGTTGAGGGTGAGCGTAGTGGTTAGGGTACGGGTTAGGGTTAGCGTACGGGTTAGGATTAGGGGATGGTTTAGTGTAAGGCTTCGGGTAAGGGTTAGGGTTAGTGTTTTGATTACGGTTAGGGGACGGGGACGGTTTAGGGGACAGGTTAGGGTACGACAACGGTTTAGGGTGAGCGTCCGTGTTGTGGTACGGGTTAGTGTTAGCGTACGGGTTAGGATTAGGGGACAGGTTAGGGTAAGGCTTCGGGTAAGGGTTCGGGTTAGGGTAGGGTTAGGGGACGGGGACAGGGATGGTTTAGGGGACAGGTTAGAGTACGACAACAGTTTAGGGTGAGCGTACGTGTTAGGCTACGGGTTAGTGTTAGCGTCCGGGTTAGGATTAGGGGACAGGTTAGGTTAAGGCTTCGGGTAAGGGTTAGGGTTAGGGTTAGGGTTAGGGTTAGGGGACGGGGATGGTTTAGGGGACAGGTTCGTGTACGACAACTGTTTAGGGTGAGCGTACGTGTTAGGGTATGGGTTAGTGTTAGCGTACGGGTTAGGCTTATGGGACGGGTTAGAGTAAGGCTTCGGGTAAGGGTTAGTGTTAGGGTTAGGGTTAGGGTTAGGGATAGGGTACGGGGATGGTTTAGGGTACAGGTTAGGGTACGACAATGGTTTAGGGTGAGCATACGTGTTAGGGTACGGGTTAGTGTTAGCGTAGGGGTTAGGCTTAGTGGACGGGTTAGGGTAAGGTTTCGGGTAAGGTTTAGGGTTAGGGTTAGGGTTAGGGTTAGGAGACGGGGAAGGTTTAGGGGACAGGTTAGTGTACGACAACGGTTTAGGGTGAGCGTATATGTTAGGGTACGGTTTAGTGTTAGTGTACGGGTTAGGATTAGGGGACGGGTTATGGTAAGGCTTCGGGTAAGGGTTAGGTTTATGGCTGGGTTAGGGGATGGGGACGGTTGAGGGGACAGGTTAGGGTACGACAATGGTTTAGGGTGAGCGTACGTGTTACGCTATGGGTTAGTGTTAGCGTACGGGTTAGGATTAGGGCACGGGTTAGGGTACAGCTTCGTGTAAGGGTTAGGGTTAGGGTTAGGGTTAGGGTTAGGGTTAGGGGACGGGGACGGTTTAGGGGACAGGTTAGGGTACGACAACGGTTTAGGGTGAGCATACGTGTTAGGGTACGGGTTAGTGTTAGCCTACGGGTTAGGATTAGGGGACGGGTTAGGGTACGGCTTCGGGTAAGGGTTACTGTTAGGGTTAGGTTTAGGGTTAGGGGACGGGGACGGGGACGGTTTAGGGGACAGGTTAGTGTACGACAACGGTTTAGGGTGAGCGTACGTGATAGGGTACGGGTTATTGTTAGCGTACGATTTAGGATTAGGGGACGGGTTAGGGTAAGGCTTCGGGTAAGGTTTAGTGTTAGGGTTAGTGTTAGGGATAGGGTTAGGGGACGGGGACGGTTTAGGGGACAGGTTAGGGTACGACAACTGTTTAGGATAAGCGTACGTGTTAGGGTACGGGTTAGAGTTAGCATACGGGTTAGTATTAGGGGACGGGTTAGGTTAAGGCTTCGGGTAAGGTATAGGGTTAGGGTTAGCGTTAGGGTTAGGGGACGGGGACGGTTTAGGGGACAGGTTCGGGTACGAGAACGGTTTAGTGTGAGCGTACGTGTTAGGGTACGGGTTAGTGTTAGCGTATGGGTTAGGTTTAGGGGACGGTTTAGTGTAAGGTTTCGGGTAAGGTTTAGGGTTAGGGTTAGGATTAGGGTTAGGGTTAGGGGACGGGGATGGTTTAGGGGACAGGTTAGTGTACGGCAACAGTTTAGGGTGAGCGTACGTGTTAGGGCACGGGTTAGTGTTAGCGTACGGGTTAGAATTCAGGGACGGGTTAGGGTAAGGCTTCAGGTAAGCGTTAGGGTTAGGGTTAGGGTTATGTTTAGGGTTAGGGGACGGCGACGGTATAGGGGACAGGTTAGTGTATGACAACTGTTTAGGGTGAGTGTACGTGTTAGGGTACCGGTTAGTGTTAGCGTACGGGTTAGGAATACGGGACGGGTTAGGGTAAGGCTTCGGGTAAGGGTTAGGGTTAGGGTTAGGGTTAGGGTTAGGGTTAGGGTTAGGGGACAGGGACGGTTTAGGGGACAGATTAGGGTACGACAACGGTTTAGGGTGAGCGTACGTGTTAGGTTACGGGTTATTGTTAGCGTACGGGTTAGTATTAGGGGATGATTTAGGGTAAGGCTTCGGGTAAGGGTTAGAGTTAGGGTTTGGGTTAGGGTTAGGGGACGGGGACGGGGATGGTTTAGGGGAGAGGTTAGGGTACGACAATGGTTTAGGGTGAGCGTACGTGTTAGTGTACGGGTTAGTGTTAGCGTACGGGTTAGGATTACGGGACGGGTTAGGGTAAGGCTTCAGGTAAGGATTAGGCTTAGGGTTAGGGTTAGGGTTAGGGGACGGGGACGGTTTAGGGGACAGGTTAGGGCACGACAACAGTTTAGGGTGAGCGTACGTGTTAGGCTACGGGTTAGTGTTAGCGTACGGGTAAGGATTAGGGGACGGGTTAGGGTAAGGCTTCGGGTAAGGGTTAGGGTTAGGGTTAGGGTTAGGGTTAGGGGACGGGGATGGTTTAGGGGACAGGTTAGGGTACGACAACGGTTTAGGGTGAGCGTACGTGTTAGGGTACGTGTTAGTGTTAGCGTACGGGTTAGGATTAGAGGACGGGTTAGGGTAAGGCCTCGGGTAAGGGTTGGGATTAGGGTTAGGGTTAGGGTTAGGGTTAGGAGACGGGGACGGTTTAGGGGACAGGTTAGTGTATGACAACGGTTTAGGGTGTGCGTATGTGTTAGGGTACAGTTTAGTGTTAGCGTACGGGTTAGGATTAGGGGACGGGTTACGGTAAGGCTTCGGGTAAGGGTTAGGGTTAGGGTTTGGGTTAGGGTTAGGGTTAGAGGACGGGGACGGTTTAGGGGACAGGTTAGTGTACGACAACGGTTTAGGGTGAGCGTAAGTGTTAGGGTACGGTTTAGTGTTAGCGTACGGGTTAGGATTAGTGGACGGGTTAGGGTAAGGCTTCGGGTAAGGGTTAGGGTTAGGGTTAGAGTTGGGGTTAGGGGACGGGGACGGGGACGGTGTCGGGGACAGGTTAGTGTACGACAACGTTTTAGGGTGAGCGTACGTGTTAGGGTACTGGTTAGTCCTAGCGTACGGGTTCGGATTAGGGGACGGGTTAGGGTAAGGCTTCGGATAAGGGTTAGGTTAAGGTTAGGGTTAGGGTTAGGGTTAGGGTTAGGGAACGGGGACGGTTTAGGGGACAGGTTAGGGTAGGACAACGGTTTAGGGTGAGCGTACGTGTTAGTGTACGGGTTAGAGGTAGCATACGGGTTAGGATTAGGGGACGGGTTAGGGTAAGGCTTCGGATAAGGGTTAGGGTTAAGGTTAGGGTTAGGGTTAGGGTTAGGTGACGGAGACGGTTTAGGGGACAGGTTAGTGTACGACAAAGGTTTAGGGTGAGCGTACGTGTTAGGGTATGGGTTAGTGTTAGCGTACGGGTTAGGCTTATGGGACGGGCTAGGTTAAGGCTTCGGGTAAGGGTTAGGGTTAGGGTTAGGGTTAGGGTTAGGGGACTGGGACGGTTTAGGGGACAGGTTAGGTTACGACAACGGTTTAGGGTGAGCGTACGTGTTAGGGTAAGGATTAGGGTTAGCGTACAGGTTAGGATTAGGGGATGGGTTAGTGTAAGGCTTCGGGTAAGGGTTAGGGTTAGGGTTAGGGTTAGGGATAGGGGACGGGGATGGTTTAGGGTACTGGTTAGGGTACGACAATGGTTTAGGGTGAGCGTACGTGTTATGGTACGGGTTAGGGTTAGCGTACGGGTTAGGATTAGGGGATGGGTTAGAATAATGCTTCGGGTAAGGGTTAGGGTTAGGGTTAGGGTTAGGGTTAGGGGATGGCGCCGGTTTAGGGGACAAGTTAGGGTACGACAACGGTTTAGGGTGAGAGTACGTGTTAGGGTACGGGTTAGTGTTAGCGTACGGGTTAGGATTGGGGACGGGTTAGGGTAAGGCTTCGGGTAAGATTTTGGGTTAGGGTTAGGTTTAGGGTTAGGGTTAGGGAACGGTGACGGTTTCGGGGACAGGTTAGGGTACGACAACGGTTTAGGGTGAGCGTACATGTTAGGGTACGTGTTAGTGTTAGACTATGGGTTAGGTTTATGGTACGGGTTTGTGTAAGGCTTCGGGTAAGTGTTAGGGTTAGGGTTAGGGTTAGGGGACGGTGACGTTTTAGGGGACAGGTTAGGGTATGACAACGGTTTAGGGTGAGCGTATGTATTAGGGTACGGGTTAGTGTTAGCGTACGGGTTAGGATTAGAGGACGGGTTAGGATAAGGTTTCGGGTAAGTGTTAGTGTTAGGGTTAGGGTTAGGGTTAGGGGACGGGGACGGTTTAGGGGACAGGTTAGGTACGACAATGGTTTAGGGTGAGCGTACGTGTTAGGGTACGGTTTAGTGTTAGGGTACGGGTTAGGATTAGGGGACGTGTTAGGGTAAGGCTTCGGGTAAGGGTTCGGGTTAGGGTTAGGGTTAGGGTTAGTGTTAGGGGACGGGGACGGTTTAGGGGACAGGTAAGAGTACGACAACGGTTTATGGTGAGCGTACGTGTTAGGCTACGGGTTAGTGTTAGCGTACGTGTTAGGATTAGGGGACGGGTTAGGGTAAGGCTTCGGGTAAGGTTTAGGTTTAGGTTTAGGGTTAGGGGACGGGGACGGTTTAGGGGACAGGTTAGGGTACGACAACGGTTCAGGGTGAGCGTACGTGTTAGGATATGGGTTAGTGTTAGCGTACTAGTTAGGCTTATGGGACGGGTTAGGGTAAGGCTTCAGGTAAGGGTTAGGGTTAGGGTTAGGGTTAGGGTTAGGGGACGGGGACGGTTTAGGGGACAGGTTATGGTACGACAACGTTTTAGGGTGAGCGTACGTGTTAGGGTACGTGTTAGTGTTAGCGTACCGGTTAGGATTAGGGGACGGGTTAGGGTAAGGCTTCGGGTAAGGGTTAGGGTTAGGGTTAGGGTTAGTGTTAGGGGACGGGGACGGTTTAGGGGACAGGTTAGAGTACGACAACGGTTTATGGTGAGCGTACGTGTTAGGCTACGTGTTAGTGTTAGCGTACGTGTTAGGATTAGGGGACGGGTTAGGGTAAGGCTTTGGGTAAGGGTTAGGTTTAGGTTTAGGGTTAGGGGACGGGGACGGTTAGGGGACAGGTTAGGGTACGACAACGGTTTAGGGTGAGCGTACGTGTTAGGGTACGAGTTAGTGTTAGCGTTCGTGTTAGTATTACGGGACGAGTTAGCGTAAGGCTTCAGGTAAGGATTAGGGTTAGGGTTAGGGTTAGGGGACGGGGACGGTTTTGGGGACTGTTTAGGGTACGACAACGGTTTAGGGTGAGCGTACGTGTTAGGGTTCTGTTTATGGTTAGCGTACGGGTTAGGATTAGGGGACGGGTTAGAGTAAGGCTTCGGGTAAGGGTTAGGGTTAGGGTTAGGGTTAGGATTAGGGGACGGGTTTGTTTAGGGGACAGGTTAGTGTACGATAACGGTTTAGGGTGAGTGTACGTGTTACGGTATGGGTTAGTATTACCGTACGGGTTAGGCTTATGGGACGGGTTAGGGTAAGGCTTCAGGTAAGGGTTAGGGTTAGGGTTAGGGTTAGGGTTAGGTGACGGGGACGGTTTAGGGGACAGGTTATGGTACGACAACATTTTAGGGTGAGCGTACGTGTTAGGGTACGTGTTAGTGTTAGCGTACCGGTTAGGATTAGGAGACAGGTTAGGGTAAGGCTTCGGGTAAGTGTTAGGGTTAGGGTTAGGGTTAGGGATAGGGGCGGGGATGGTTTAGGGTACAGGTTAGGGTACGACAATGGTTGAGGGTGAGCGTAGGGGTTAGGGTACGGGTTAGGGTTAGCGTACGGGTTAGGATTAGGGGATGGTTTAGTGTAAGGCTTCGGGTAAGGGTTAGGGTTAGTGTTTTGATTACGGTTAGGGGACGGGGACGGTTTAGGGGACAGGTTAGGGTACGACAACGGTTTAGGGTGAGCGTCCGTGTTATGGTACGGGTTAGTGTTAGCGTACGGGTTAGGATTAGGGGACAGGTTAGGGTAAGGCTTCGGGTAAGGGTTCGGGTTAGGGTAGGGTTAGGGGACGGGGACGGGGATTGTTTAGGGGACAGGTTAGAGTACGACAACAGTTTAGGGTGAGCGTACGTGTTAGGCTACGGGTTAGTGTTAGCGTCCGGGTTAGGATTAGGGGACGGGTTAGGTTAAGGCTTCGGGTAAGGGTTAGGGTTAGGGTTAGGGTTAGGGTTAGGGGACGGGGATGGTTTAGGGGACAGGTTCGTGTACGACAACTGTTTAGGGTGAGCGTACGTGTTAGGGTATGGGTTAGTGTTAGCGTACGGGTTAGGCTTATGGGACGGGTTAGAGTAAGGCTTCGGGTAAGGGTTAGTGTTAGGGTTAGGGTTAGGGTTAGGGATAGGGTACGGGGATGGTTTAGGGTACAGGTTAGGGTACGACAATGGTTTAGGGTGAGCATACGTGTTAGGGTACGGGTTAGTGTTAGCGTAGGGGTTAGGCTTAGTGGACGGGTTAGGGTAAGGTTTCGGGTAAGGTTTAGGGTTAGGGTTAGGGTTAGGGTTAGGAGACGGGGAAGGTTTAGGGGACAGGTTAGTGTACGACAACGGTTTAGGGTGAGCGTATATGTTAGGGTACGGTTTAGTGTTAGTGTACGGGTTAGGATTAGGGGACGGGTTATGGTAAGGCTTCGGGTAAGGGTTAGGTTTATGGTTAGGGTTAGGGGATGGGGACGGTTGAGGGGACAGGTTAGGGTACGACAATGGTTTAGGGTGAGCGTACGTGTTACGCTATGGGTTAGTGTTAGCGTACGGGTTAGGATTAGGGCACGGGTTAGGGTACAGCTTCGTGTAAGGGTTAGGGTTAGGGTTAGGGTTAGGGTTAGGGGACGGGGACGGTTTAGGGGACAGGTTAGGGTACGACAACGGTTTAGGGTGAGCATACGTGTTAGGGTACGGGTTAGTGTTAGCCTACCGGTTAGGATTAGGGGACGGGTTAGGGTACGGCTTCGGGTAAGGGTTACTGTTAGGGTTAGGTTTAGGGTTAGGGGACGGGGACGGGGACGGTTTAGGGGACAGGTTAGTGTACGACAACGGTTTAGGGTGAGCGTAAGTGATAGGGTACGGGTTATTGTTAGCGTACGAGTTAGGATTAGGGGACGGGTTAGGGTAAGGCTTCGGGTAAGGTTTAGTGTTAGGGTTAGTGTTAGGGATAGGGTTAGGGGACGGGGACGGTTTAGGGGACAGGTTAGGGTACGACAACTGTTTAGGATAAGCGTACGTGTTAGGGTACGGGTTAGAGTTAGCATACGGGTTAGTATTATGGGACGGGTTAGGTTAAGGCTTCGGGTAAGGTATAGGGTTAGGGTTAGCGTTAGGGTTAGGGGACGGGGACGGTTTAGGGGACAGGTTCGGGTACGAGAACGGTTTAGTGTGAGCGTACGTGTTAGGGTACGGGTTAGTGTTAGCGTATGGGTTAGGTTTAGGGGACGGTTTAGTGTAAGGTTTCGGGTAAGGTTTAGGGTTAGGATTAGGGTTAGGGTTAGGAGACGGGGATGGTTTAGGGGACAGGTTAGTGTACGGCAACAGTTTAGGGTGAGCGTACGTGTTAGGGCACGGGTTAGTGTTAGCGTACGGGTTAGAATTCAGGGACGGGTTAGGGTAAGGCTTCAGGTAAGCGTTAGGGTTAGGGTTAGGGTTATGTTTAGGGTTAGGGGACGGCGACGGTATAGGGGACAGGTTAGTGTATGACAACTGTTTAGGGTGAGTGTACGTGTTAGGGTACCGGTTAGTGTTAGCGTACGGGTTAGGAATACGGGACGGGTTAGGGTAAGGCTTCGGGTAAGGGTTAGGGTTAGGGTTAGTGTTAGGGTTAGGGTTAGGGTTAGGGGACGGGGACGGTTTAGGGGACAGATTAGGGTACGACAACGGTTTAGGGTGAGCGTACGTGTTAGGTTACGGGTTATTGTTAGCGTACGGGTTAGTATTAGGGGATGATTTAGGGTAAGGCTTCGGGTAAGGGTTAGCGTTAGGGTTTGGGTTAGGGTTAGGGGACGGGGACGGGGATGGTTTAGGGGAGAGGTTAGGGTACGACAATGGTTTAGGGTGAGCGTACGTGTTAGTGTACGGGTTAGTGTTAGCGTACGGGTTAGGATTACGGGACGGGTTAGGGTAAGGCTTCAGGTAAGGATTAGGGTTAGGGTTAGGGTTAGGGTTAGGGGACGGGGACGGTTTAGGGGACAGGTTAGGGCACGACAACAGTTTAGGGTGAGCGTACGTGTTAGGCTACGGGTTAGTGTTAGCGTACGGGTAAGGATTAGGGGACGGGTTAGGGTAAGGCTTCGGGTAAGGGTTAGGGTTAGGGTTAGGGTTAGGGTTAGGGGACGGGGATGGTTTAGGGGACAGGTTAGGGTACGACAACGGTTTAGGGTGAGCGTACGTGTTAGGGTACGTGTTAGTGTTAGCGTACGGGTTAGGATTAGAGGACGGGTTAGGGTAAGGCCTCGGGTAAGGGTTGGGATTAGGGTTAGGGTTAGGGTTAGGGTTAGGAGACGGGGACGGTTTAGGGGACAGGTTAGTGTATGACAACGGTTTAGGGTGTGCGTATGTTTTAGGGTACAGTTTAGTGTTAGCGTACGGGTTAGGATTAGGGGACGGGTTACGGTAAGGCTTCGGGTAAGGGTTAGGGTTAGGGTTTGGGTTAGGGTTAGGGTTAGAGGACGGGGACGGTTTAGGGGACAGGTTAGTGTACGACAACGGTTTAGGGTGAGCGTAAGTGTTAGGGTACGGTTTAGTGTTAGCGTACGGGTTAGGATTAGTGGACGGGTTAGGGTAAGGCTTCGGGTAAGGGTTAGGGTTAGGGTTAGAGTTGGGGTTAGGGGACGGGGACGGGGACGGTGTCGGGGACAGGTTAGTGTACGACAACGTTTTAGGGTGAGCGTACGTGTTAGGGTACTGGTTAGTCCTAGCGTACGGGTTCGGATTAGGGGACGGGTTAGGGTAAGGCTTCGGATAAGGGTTAGGGTTAAGGTTAGGGTTAGGGTTAGGGTTAGGGTTAGGGAACGGGGACGGTTTAGGGGACAGGTTAGGGTAGGACAACGGTTTAGGGTGAGCGTACGTGTTAGTGTACGGGTTAGAGGTAGCATACGGGTTAGGATTAGGGGACGGGTTAGGGTAAGGCTTCGGATAAGGGTTAGGGTTAAGGTTAGGGTTAGGGTTAGGGTTAGGTGACGGAGACGGTTTAGGGGACAGGTTAGTGTACGACAAAGGTTTAGGGTGAGCGTACGTGTTAGGGTATGGGTTAGTGTTAGCGTACGGGTTAGGCTTATGGGACGGGCTAGGTTAAGGCTTCGGGTAAGGGTTAGGGTTAGGGTTAGGGTTAGGGTTAGGGGACTGGGACGGTTTAGGGGACAGGTTAGGTTACGACAACGGTTTAGGGTGAGCGTACGTGTTAGGGTAAGGATTAGGGTTAGCGTACAGGTTAGGATTAGGGGATGGGTTAGTGTAAGGCTTCGGGTAAGGGTTAGGGTTAGGGTTAGGGTTAGGGATAGGGGACGGGGATGGTTTAGGGTACTGGTTAGGGTACGACAATGGTTTAGGGTGAGCGTACGTGTTATGGTACGGGTTAGGGTTAGCGTACGGGTTAGGATTAGGGGATGGGTTAGAATAATGCTTCGGGTAAGGGTTAGGGTTAGGGTTAGGGTTAGGGTTAGGGTTAGGGGATGGCGCCGGTTTAGGGGACAAGTTAGGGTACGACAACGGTTTAGGGTGAGAGTACGTGTTAGGGTACGGGTTAGTGTTAGCGTACGGGTTAGGATTGGGGACGGGTTAGGGTAAGGCTTCGGGTAAGATTTTGGGTTAGGGTTAGGTTTAGGGTTAGGGTTAGGGAACGGTGACGGTTTCGGGGACAGGTTAGGGTACGACAACGGTTTAGGGTGAGCGTACATGTTAGGGTACGTGTTAGTGTTAGACTATGGGTTAGGTTTATGGTACGGGTTTGTGTAAGGCTTCGGGTAAGTGTTAGGGTTAGGGTTAGGGTTAGGGGACGGTGACGTTTTAGGGGACAGGTTAGGGTATGACAACGGTTTAGGGTGAGCGTATGTATTAGGGTACGGGTTAGTGTTAGCGTACGGGTTAGGATTAGAGGACGGGTTAGGATAAGGTTTCGGGTAAGTGTTAGTGTTAGGGTTAGGGTTAGGGTTGGGGACGGGGACGGTTTAGGGGACAGGTTAGGTACGACAATGGTTTAGGGTGAGCGTACGTGTTAGGGTACGGTTTAGTGTTAGGGTACGGGTTAGGATTAGGGGACGTGTTAGGGTAAGGCTTCGGGTAAGGGTTCGGGTTAGGGTTAGGGTTAGGGTTAGTGTTAGGGGACGGGGACGGTTTAGGGGACAGGTAAGAGTACGACAACGGTTTATGGTGAGCGTACGTGTTAGGCTACGGGTTAGTGTTAGCGTACGTGTTAGGATTAGGGGACGGGTTAGGGTAAGGCTTCGGGTAAGGTTTAGGTTTAGGTTTAGGGTTAGGGGACGGGGACGGTTTAGGGGACAGGTTAGGGTACGACAACGGTTCAGGGTGAGCGTACGTGTTAGGATATGGGTTAGTGTTAGCGTACTAGTTAGGCTTATGGGACGGGTTAGGGTAAGGCTTCAGGTAAGGGTTAGGGTTAGGGTTAGGGTTAGGGTTAGGGGACGGGGACGGTTTAGGGGACAGGTTATGGTACGACAACGTTTTAGGGTGAGCGTACGTGTTAGGGTACGTGTTAGTGTTAGCGTACCGGTTAGGATTAGGGGACGGGTTAGGGTAAGGCTTCGGGTAAGGGTTAGGGTTAGGGTTAGGGTTAGTGTTAGGGGACGGGGACGGTTTAGGGGACAGGTTAGAGTACGACAACGGTTTATGGTGAGCGTACGTGTTAGGCTACGTGTTAGTGTTAGCGTACGTGTTAGGATTAGGGGACGGGTTAGGGTAAGGCTTTGGGTAAGGGTTAGGTTTAGGTTTAGGGTTAGGGGACGGGGACGGTTAGGGGACAGGTTAGGGTACGACAACGGTTTAGGGTGAGCGTACGTGTTAGGGTACGAGTTAGTGTTAGCGTTCGTGTTAGTATTACGGGACGAGTTAGCGTAAGGCTTCAGGTAAGGATTAGGGTTAGGGTTAGGGTTAGGGGACGGGGACGGTTTTGGGGACTGTTTAGGGTACGACAACGGTTTAGGGTGAGCGTACGTGTTAGGGTTCTGTTTATGGTTAGCGTACGGGTTAGGATTAGGGGACGGGTTAGAGTAAGGCTTCGGGTAAGGGTTAGGGTTAGGGTTAGGGTTAGGATTAGGGGACGGGTTTGTTTAGGGGACAGGTTAGTGTACGATAACGGTTTAGGGTGAGTGTACGTGTTACGGTATGGGTTAGTATTACCGTACGGGTTAGGCTTATGGGACGGGTTAGGGTAAGGCTTCAGGTAAGGGTTAGGGTTAGGGTTAGGGTTAGGGTTAGGGTTAGGTTTAGGGTTAGGTGACGGGGACGGTTTAGGGGACAGGTTATGGTACGACAACATTTTAGGGTGAGCGTACGTGTTAGGGTACGTGTTAGTGTTAGCGTACCGGTTAGGATTAGGAGACAGGTTAGGGTAAGGCTTCGGGTAAGTGTTAGGGTTAGGGTTAGGGTTAGGGATAGGGGCGGGGATGGTTTAGGGTACAGGTTAGGGTACGACAATGGTTGAGGGTGAGCGTAGGGGTTAGGGTACGGGTTAGGGTTAGCGTACGGGTTAGGATTAGGGGATGGTTTAGTGTAAGGCTTCGGGTAAGGGTTAGGGTTAGTGTTTTGATTACGGTTAGGGGACGGGGACGGTTTAGGGGACAGGTTAGGGTACGACAACGGTTTAGGGTGAGCGTCCGTGTTATGGTACGGGTTAGTGTTAGCGTCCGGGTTAGGATTAGGGGACGGGTTAGGTTAAGGCTTCGGGTAAGTGTTAGGGTTAGGGTTAGGGTTAGGGTTAGGGGACGGGGATGGTTTAGGGGACAGGTTCGTGTACGACAACTGTTTAGGGTGAGCGTACGTGTTAGGGTATGGGTTAGTGTTAGCGTACGGGTTAGGCTTATGGGACGGGTTAGAGTAAGGCTTCGGGTAAGGGTTAGTGTTAGGGTTAGGGTTAGGGTTAGGGATAGGGTACGGGGATGGTTTAGGGTACAGGTTAGGGTACGACAATGGTTTAGGGTGAGCATACGTGTTAGGGTACGGGTTAGTGTTAGCGTAGGGGTTAGGCTTAGTGGACGGGTTAGGGTAAGGTTTCGGGTAAGGTTTAGGGTTAGGGTTAGGGTTAGGGTTAGGAGACGGGGAAGGTTTAGGGGACAGGTTAGTGTACGACAACGGTTTAGGGTGAGCGTATATGTTAGGGTACGGTTTAGTGTTAGTGTACGGGTTAGGATTAGGGGACGGGTTATGGTAAGGCTTCGGGTAAGGGTTAGGTTTATGGTTAGGGTTAGGGGATGGGGACGGTTGAGGGGACAGGTTAGGGTACGACAATGGTTTAGGGTGAGCGTACGTGTTACGCTATGGGTTAGTGTTAGCGTACGGGTTAGGATTAGGGCACGGGTTAGGGTACAGCTTCGTGTAAGGGTTAGGGTTAGGGTTAGGGTTAGGGTTAGGGTTAGGGGACGGGGACGGTTTAGGGGACAGGTTAGGGTACGACAACGGTTTAGGGTGAGCATACGTGTTAGGGTACGGGTTAGTGTTAGCCTACCGGTTAGGATTAGGGGACGGGTTAGGGTACGGCTTCGGGTAAGGGTTACTGTTAGGGTTAGGTTTAGGGTTAGGGGACGGGGACGGGGACGGTTTAGGGGACAGTTTAGTGTACGACAACGGTTTAGGGTGAGCGTACGTGATAGGGTACGGGTTATTGTTAGCGTACGAGTTAGGATTAGGGGACGGGTTAGGGTAAGGCTTCGGGTAAGGTTTAGTGTTAGGGTTAGTGTTAGGGATAGGGTTAGGGGACGGGGACGGTTTAGGGGACAGGTTAGGGTACGACAACTGTTTAGGATAAGCGTACGTGTTAGGGTACGGGTTAGAGTTAGCATACGGGTTAGTATTATGGGACGGGTTAGGTTAAGGCTTCGGGTAAGGTATAGGGTTAGGGTTAGCGTTAGGGTTAGGGGACGGGGACGGTTTAGGGGACAGGTTCGGGTACGAGAACGGTTTAGTGTGAGCGTACGTGTTAGGGTACGGGTTAGTGTTAGCGTATGGGTTAGGTTTAGGGGACGGTTTAGTGTAAGGTTTCGGGTAAGGTTTAGGGTTAGGATTAGGGTTAGGGTTAGGAGACGGGGATGGTTTAGGGGACAGGTTAGTGTACGGCAACAGTTTAGGGTGAGCGTACGTGTTAGGGCACGGGTTAGTGTTAGCGTACGAGTTAGAATTCAGGGACGGGTTAGGGTAAGGCTTCAGGTAAGCGTTAGGGTTAGGGTTAGGGTTATGTTTAGGGTTAGGGGACGGCGACGGTATAGGGGACAGGTTAGTGTATGACAACTGTTTAGGGTGAGTGTACGTGTTAGGGTACCGGTTAGTGTTAGCGTACGGGTTAGGAATACGGGACGGGTTAGGGTAAGGCTTCGGGTAAGGGTTAGGGTTAGGGTTAGGGTTAGGGTTAGGGTTAGGGTTAGGGGACGGGGACGGTTTAGGGGACAGATTAGGGTACGACAACGGTTTAGGGTGAGCGTACGTGTTAGGTTACGGGTTATTGTTAGCGTACGGGTTAGTATTAGGGGATGATTTAGGGTAAGGCTTCGGGTAAGGGTTAGCGTTAGGGTTTGGGTTAGGGTTAGGGGACGGGGACGGGGATGGTTTAGGGCAGAGGTTAGGGTACGACAATGGTTTAGGGTGAGCGTACGTGTTAGTGTACGGGTTAGTGTTAGCGTACGGGTTAGGATTACGGGACGGGTTAGGGTAAGGCTTCAGGTAAGGATTAGGGTTAGGGTTAGGGTTAGGGTTAGGGGACGGGGACGGTTTAGGGGACAGGTTAGGGCACGACAACAGTTTAGGGTGAGCGTACGTGTTAGGCTACAGGTTAGTGTTAGCGTACGGGTAAGGATTAGGGGACGGGTTAGGGTAAGGCTTCGGGTAAGGGTTAGGGTTAGGGTTAGGGTTAGGGTTAGGGGACGGGGATGGTTTAGGGGACAGGTTAGGGTACGACAACGGTTTAGGGTGAGCGTACGTGTTAGGGTACGTGTTAGTGTTAGCGTACGGGTTAGGATTAGAGGACGGGTTAGGGTAAGGCCTCGGGTAAGGGTTGGGATTAGGGTTAGGGTTAGGGTTAGGGTTAGGAGACGGGGACGGTTTAGGGGACAGGTTAGTGTATGACAACGGTTTAGGGTGTGCGTATGTGTTAGGGTACAGTTTAGTGTTAGCGTACGGGTTAGGATTAGGGGACGGGTTACGGTAAGGCTTCGGGTAAGGGTTAGGGTTAGGGTTTGGGTTAGGGTTAGGGTTAGAGGACGGGGACGGTTTAGGGGACAGGTTAGTGTACGACAACGGTTTAGGGTGAGCGTAAGTGTTAGGGTACGGTTTAGTGTTAGCGTACGGGTGAGGATTAGTGGACGGGTTAGGGTAAGGCTTCGGGTAAGGGTTAGGGTTAGGGTTAGAGTTGGGGTTAGGGGACGGGGACGGGGACGGTGTCGGGGACAGGTTAGTGTACGACAACGTTTTAGGGTGAGCGTACGTGTTAGGGTACTGGTTAGTCCTAGCGTACGGGTTCGGATTAGGGGACGGGTTAGGGTAAGGCTTCGGATAAGGGTTAGGGTTAAGGTTAGGGTTAGGGTTAGGTTTAGGGTTAGGGAACGGGGACGGTTTAGGGGACAGGTTAGGGTAGGACAACGGTTTAGGGTGAGCGTACGTGTTAGTGTACGGGTTAGAGGTAGCATACGGGTTAGGATTAGGGGACGGGTTAGGGTAAGGCTTCGGATAAGGGTTAGGGTTAAGGTTAGGGTTAGGGTTAGGGTTAGGTGACGGAGACGGTTTAGGGGACAGGTTAGTGTACGACAAAGGTTTAGGGTGAGCGTACGTGTTAGGGTATGGGTTAGTGTTAGCGTACGGGTTAGGCTTATGGGACGGGCTAGGTTAAGGCTTCGGGTAAGGGTTAGGGTTAGGGTTAGGGTTAGGTTTAGGGTTAGGGGACGGGGACGGTTTAGGGGAGCGTACGTGTTTGGGTACGTGTTAGTGTTAGCGTACGGGTTATTCTTTGGGGACGGGTTAGGGTAAGGCTTCGGGTAAGGGTTAGGGTTAGGGTTAGGGTTAGGGTTAGGGGACTGGGACGGTTTCGGGGACAGGTTAGTTTACGACAACGGTTTAGGGTGAGCGTACGTGTTAGGGTAAGGATTAGGGTTAGCGTACAGGTTAGGATTAGGGGATGGGTTAGTGTAAGGCTTCGGGTAAGGGTTAGGGTTAGGGTTAGGGTTAGGGATAGGGGACGGGGATGGTTTAGGGTACTGGTTAGGGTACGACAATGGTTTAGGGTGAGCGTACGTGTTATGGTACGGGTTAGGGTTAGCGTACGGGTTAGGATTAGGGGATGGGTGAGAATAATGCTTCGGGTAAGGGTTAGGGTTAGGGTTAGGGTTAGGGTTAGGGTTAGGGGACGGCGCCGGTTTAGGGGACAAGTTAGGGTACGACAACGATTTAGGGTGAGAGTACGTGTTAGGGTACGGGTTAGTGTTAGCGTACGGGTTAGGATTGGGGACGGGTTAGGGTAAGGCTTCGGGTAAGATTTTGGGTTAGGGTTAGGTTTAGGGTTAGGGTTAGGGAACGGTGACGGTTTCGGGGACAGGTTAGGGTACGACAACGGTTTAGGGTGAGCGTACATGTTAGGGTACGGGTTAGTGTTAGCCTATGGGTTAGGTTTATGGTACGGGTTTGTGTAAGGCTTCGGGTAAGTGTTAGGGTTAGGGTTAGGGTTAGGGGACGGTGACGTTTTAGGGGACAGGTTAGGGTATGACAACGGTTTAGGGTGAGCGTATGTATTAGGGTACGGGTTAGTGTTAGCGTACGGGTTAGGATTAGAGGACGGGTTAGGGTAAGGCTTCTGGTAAGGCTTAGGGTTAGGGTTAGGGTTAGGGTTAGGAGACGGGGACGGTTTAGGGGACAGGTTAGTGTACGACAATGGTTTAGGGTGTGCGTATGTGTTAGGGTACGCTTTAGTGTTAGCGTACGGGTTAGGATTATGGGACGGGTTACGGTAAGGCTTCGGGTAAGGGTTAGGGTTAGGGTTAGGGTTAGGGTTAGGGGACGGGGACGGTTTAGGGGACAGGTTAGGGCATGACAACGGTTTTGGGTGAGCGTACGTGTTAGGGTATGGATTAGTGTTAGCATTCGGGTAAGGATTAGGGGACGGGTTAGGGTAAGGCTTCGGGTAAGGGTTCGGGTTAGGGTTAGGGTTAGGTTTAGGGTTAGGTTTAGGGGACGGGGAGGGTTTACGGGACAGGTTAGGGTACGACAAAGTTTAGGGTTAGCGTACGTGTTAGGGTACGGTTTAGTGTTAGCATACGGCTTAGGATTAGGGGATGGGTTAGGGTAAGGCTTCGGGTAAGGGTTACGGTTAGGGTTAGGGTTAGGGTTAGTGTTAGGGGATGGGGAAGGTTTAGGGGACATGTTAGGGTACAACAACGGTTTATGGTGAGCGTACGTGTTAGGCTACCGGTTAGTGTTAGCGTACGGGTTAGTGTTAGGGGAGGGGTTAGGGTAAGGCTTAGGGTAAGGGTTAGGGTTAAGGTTAGGGGACGGGGACGGGGACGGTTTAGGGGACAGGTTAGGGTACGACAACGGTTTAGGGTGAGCGTACGTGTTAGGGTACGAGATAGTGTTAGCATACGGGTTAGTATTAGGGGACGGGTTAGGGTAAGGCTTCGGGTAAGGGTTAGGGTTAGGGTTAGGGTTAGGGGACGGGGACGGTTTAGGGGACAGGTTAGGGTACGACAACGGTTTAGGGTGAGCGTACGTGTTAGTGTACGGGTTAGTGTTAGCGTACGGTTTAGGATTAGGGGACGGGTTAGGGTAAGTCTTCGTGTAAGGGTTAGGGTTAGGGTTAGGGTTACGGTTAGGGATATGGAACGTGGACGGTTTAGGGTACAGGTTAGGGTACGACATCGATTTCGCGTGAGCGTACATGTTAGGGTACGGGTTAGAGTTAGCATACAGGGTAGGATTAGGGGACGGGTTAGGGTAATGCTTCGGGTAAGGGTTAGGGTTAGGTTTAGGGTTAGGGTTAGGGTTAGGGAACGGGGAAGTTTTAGGGGACAGGTTAGGGCACGACAACTGTTTTGGGTGAGCATACATGTTAGGGTATGGATTAGTGTTAGCGTTCGGGTAAGGATTAGGGGACGGGTTAGGGTAAGGCTTCGGGTAAGGGTTAGGGTTAGGGTTAGGGTTAGGGTTAGGGTTAGGGAACGGGGACGGTTTAGGGGACAGGTTAGGGTACGACAACGGTTTAGGGTGAGCGTACGTGTTAGGGTACGGGTGACTGTTAGCGTACTGGTTAGGATTAGGGGACGGGTTAGGATAAGGTTTCGGGTAAGGGTTAGTGTTAGGGTTAGGGTTAGGGTTAGGGGCCGGGGACGGTTTAGGGGAAAGGTTAGGGTACGACAATGGTTTAGGGTGAGCGTAAGTGTTAGGGTACGGTTTAGTGTTAGGGTACGGGTTAGGATTATGGGACGTGTTAGGGTAAGGCTTCGGGTAAGGTTTAGGGTTAGGGTTAGGGTTAGGGTTAGTGTTAGGGGACGGGGACGGTTTAGGGGACAGGTTAGAGTACGACAACGGTTTATGGTGAGCGTACGTGTTAGGCTACGGGTTAGTGTTAGCGTACGTGTTAGGATTAGGGGACGGGTTAGGGTAAGGCTTCGGGTAAGGGTTAGGTTTAGGTTTAGCGTTAGGGGACGGGGACGGTTTAGGGGACAGGTTATGGTACGACAACGTTTTAGGGTGAGCGTACATGTTAGGGTACGTGTTAGTGTTAGCGTACCGGTTAGGATTAGGGGACGGGTTAGGGTAAGGCTTCGGGTAAGGGTTAGGGTTAGGGTTAGGGTTAGGGAATGGGGCGGGGATGGTTTAGGGTACAGGTTAGGGTACGACAATAGTTGAGGGTGAGCGTACGTGTTAGGGTACGGGTTAGGGTTAGCGTACGGGTTAGGATTAGGGGATGGTTTAGTGTAAGGCTTCGGGTAAGGGTTAGGGTTAGGGTTAGGGTTAGGGTTAGGGGACGGGGACGGTTTAGGGGACAGGTTAGGGTACGACAACGGTTTAGGGTGAGCGTCCGTGTTAGGGTACGGGTTAGTGTTAGCGTACGGGTTAGGATTAGGGGACGGGTTAGAGTAAGGCTTCGGGTAAGGGTTCGGGTTAGGGTTAGGGTTAGGGGACGGGGACGGGGACGGTTTAGGGGACAGGTTAGAGTACGACAACAGTTTAGGGTGGGCGTACGTGTTAGGCTACGGGTTAGTGTTAGCGTCCGGGTTAGGATTAGGGGACGGGTTAGGTTAAGGCTTCGGGTAAGGGTTAGGGTTAGGGTTAGGGTTAGGGTTAGGGTTAGGGGACGGGGACAGTTTAGGGGACAGGATAGTGTACGACAACTGTTTAGGGTGAGCGTACGTGTTAGGGTATGGGTTAGTGTTAGCGTACGGGTTAGGCTTATGGGACGGGTTAGGGTAAGGCTTCGGGTAAGGGTTAGGGTTACGGTTAGGGTTAGGGTTAGGGTAAGGGATAGGGGACGGGGATGGTTTAGGGTACAGGTTAGGGTACGACAATGGTTTAGGGTGAGCATACGTGTTAGGGTACGGGTTAGTGTTAGCGTAGGGGTTAGGCTTAGAGGACGGGTTAGGGTAAGGTTTCGGGTAAGGTTTAGGGTTAGGGTTAGGGTTAGGGTTAGGAGACGGGGAAGGTTTAGGGGACAGGTTAGTGTACGACAACGGTTTAGGGTGAGCGTATATGTTAGGGTACGGTTTAGTGTTAGTGTAAGGGTTAGGATTAGGGGACGGGTTATGGTAAGGCTTCGGGTAAGGGTTAGGGTTACGGTTAGGGTTAGGTTTAGGGTTAGGGGACGGGGAAGGTTTAGAGGACAGGTTAGGGTACGACAACGGTTTAGGGTGAGCGTACGTGTTAGGGTACGGTTTAGTGTTAGCGTACGGGTTAGGATTAGGGGATGGGTTAGGGTAAGGCTTCGGGTAAGGGTTAGGTTTATGGTTAGGGTTAGGGGATGGGGACGGTTTAGGGGACAGGTTAGGGTACGACAACGGTTTAGGGTGAGCGTACGTGTTAAGCTATGGGTTAGTGTTAGCGTACGGGTTAGGATTAGGGCACGGGTTAGGGTACGGCTTCGTGTAAGGGTTAGGGTTAGGGTTAGGGTTAGGGGACGGGGACGGTTTAGGGGACAGGTTAGGGTACGACAACGGTTTAGGGTGAGCATACGTGTTAGGGTACAGGTTAGGGTTAGCCTACGGGTTAGGATTAGGGGACGGGTTAGGGTACGGCTTCGGGTAAGGGTTACTGTTAGGGTTAGGTTTAGGGTTAGGGGACGGGGACGGGGACGGTTTAGGGGACAGGTTAGTGTACGACAACTGTTTAGGGTGAGCGTACGTGATAGGGTACGGGTTATTGTTAGCGTACGAGTTAGGATTAGGGGACGGGTTAGGGTAAGGCTTTGGGTAAGGTTTAGGGTTAGGGTTAGGGGATAGGGTTAGGGGACGGGGACGGTTTAGGGGACAGGTTAGGGTACGACAACTGTTTAGGATGAGGGTACGTGTTAGGGTATGGGTTAGAGTTAGCATACGGGTTAGTATTAGGGGACGGGTTAGGGTAAGGCTTCGGGTAAGGGATAGGGTAAGGGTTAGAGTTAGGGTTAGGGGACGGGGACGGTTTAGGGGACAGGTTCGGGTACGAGAACGGTTTAGTGTGAGCGTACGTGTTAGGGTATAGGTTAGTGTTAGCGTATGGGTTAGGTTTAGGGGACGGTTTAGGGTAAGGCTTCGGGTAAGGTTTAGGGTTAGGGTTAGGATTAGGTTTAGGGTTAGGGGACGGGGATGGTTTAGGGGACAGGTTAGTGTACGGCAACGGTTTAGGGTGAGCGTACGTGTTAGGGTACGGGTTAGTGTTAGCGTACGGGTTAGGTTTCAGGGACGGGTTAGGGTACGGCTTCAGGTAAGCGTTAGGGTTATGTTTAGGGTTAGGGTTAGGGTTAGGGGACGGCGACGGTATAGGGGACAGGTTAGTGTACGACAACTGTTTAGGGTGAGTGTACGTGTTAGGGTACCGGTTAGTGTTAGCGTACGGGTTAGGATTACGGGACGGGTTAGGGTAAGGCTTCGGGTAAGGGTTAGGGTTAGGGTTAGGGTTAGGGTTAGGGTTAGGGTTAGGGGACGGGGACGGTTTAGGGGACAGATTAGGGTACGACAACGGTTTAGGGTGAGCGTACGTGTTAGGTTACGGGTTATTGTTAGCGTACGGGTTAGGATTAGGGGACGATTTACGGTAAGGCTTCGGGTAAGGGTTAGCGTTAGGGTTAGGGTTAGGGTTAGGGGACGGGGACGGGGATGGTTTAGGGGACAGGTTAGGGTACGACAATGGTTTAGGGTGAGCGTACGTGTTAGTGTACGGGTTAGTGTTAGCGTACGGGTTAGGATTACGGGACGGGTTAGGGTAAGTCTTCAGGTAAGATTAGGGTTAGGGTTAGGGTTAGGGTTAGGGGACGGGGACGGTTTAGGGGACAGGTTAGGGTACGACAACGGTTTAGGGTGAGCGTACGTGTTAGTGTACGGGTTAGTGTTAGCGTACGGTTTAGGATTAGGGGACGGGTTAGGGTAAGTCTTCGTGTAAGGGTTAGGGTTAGGGTTAGGGTTACGGTTAGGGTTAGGGAACGTGGACGGTTTAGGGTACAGGTTAGGGTACGACATCGGTTTCGCGTAAGCGTACGTGTTAGGGTACGGGTTAGAGTTAGCATACAGGGTAGGATTAGGGGACTGGTTAGGGTAATGCTTCGGGTAAGGGTTAGGGTTAGGTTTAGGGTTAGGGTTAGGGTTAGGGGACGGGGAAGGTTTAGGGGACAGGTTAGGGCACGACAACGGTTTTGGGTGAGCGTACATGTTAGGGTATGGATTAGTGTTAGCGTTCGGGTAAGGATTAGGGGACTGGTTAGGGTAAGGCTTCGGGTAAGGGTTCGGGTTAGGTTTAGGGTTAGGGTTAGGCTTAGGGGACGGTGACGGTTTAGGGGACAGGTTAGGGTACGACAACGGTTTAGGGTGAGCGTACGTGTTAGGGTACGGGTGACTGTTAGCGTATGGGTTAGGATTAGGGGACGGGTTAGGATAAGGTTTCGGGTAAGTGTTAGTGTTAGGGTTAGGGTTAGGGTTAGGGGACGGGGACGGTTTAGGGGACAGGTTAGGTACGACAATGGTTTAGGGTGAGCGTACGTGTTAGGGTACGGGTTAGTGTTAGCGTACGTGTTAGGATTAGGGGACGGGTTAGGGTAAGGCTTCGGGTAAGGTTTAGGTTTAGGTTTAGGGTTAGGGGACGGGGACGGTTTAGGGGACAGGTTAGGGTACGACAACGGTTCAGGGTGACCGTACGTGTTAGGATATGGCTTAGTGTTAGCGTACTAGTTAGGCTTATGGGACGGGTTAGGGTAAGGCTTCAGGTAAGGGTTAGGGTTAGGGTTAGGGTTAGGGTTAGGGGACGGGGACGGTTTAGGGGACAGGTTATGGTACGACAACGTTTTAGGGTGAGCGTACGTGTTAGGGTACGTGTTAGTGTTAGCGTACCGGTTAGGATTAGGGGACGGGTTAGGGTAAGGCTTCGGGTAAGGGTTAGGGTTAGGGTTAGGGTTAGTGTTAGGGGACGGGGACGGTTTAGGGGACAGGTTAGAGTACGACAACGGTTTATGGTGAGCGTACGTGTTAGGCTACGTGTTAGTGTTAGCGTACGTGTTAGGATTAGTGGACGGGTTAGGGTAAGGCTTTGGGTAAGGGTTAGGTTTAGGTTTAGGGTTAGGGGACGGGGACGGTTTAGGGGACAGGTTAGGGTACGACAACGGTTTAGGGTGAGCGTACGTGTTAGGGTACGAGTTAGTGTTAGCGTTCGTGTTAGTATTACGGGACGAGTTAGCGTAAGGCTTCAGGTAAGGATTAGGGTTAGGTTTAGGGTTAGGGGACGGGGACGGTTTTGGGGACAGTTTAGCGTACGACAACGGTTTAGGGTGAGCGTACGTGTTAGGGTTCTGTTTATGGTTAGCGTACGGGTTAGGATTAGGGGACGGGTTAGAGTAAGGCTTCGGGTAAGGGTTAGGGTTAGGGTTAGGGTTAGGATTAGGGGACGGGTTTGTTTAGGGGACAGGTTAGTGTACGATAACGGTTTAGGGTGAGCGTACGTGTTACGGTATGGGTTAGTATTACCGTACGGGTTAGGCTTATGGGACGGGTTAGGGTAAGGCTTCAGGTAAGGGTTAGGGTTAGGGTTAGGGTTAGGGTTAGGTGACGGGGACGGTTTAGGGGACAGGTTATGGTACGACAACATTTTAGGGTGAGCGTACGTGTTAGGGTACGTGTTAGTGTTAGCGTACCGGTTAGGATTAGGAGACGGGTTAGGGTAAGGCTTCGGGTAAGTGTTAGGGTTAGGGTTAGGGTTAGGGATAGGGGCGGGGATGGTTTAGGGTACAGGTTAGGGTACGACAATGGTTGAGGGTGAGCGTAGTGGTTAGGGTACGGGTTAGGGTTAGCGTACGGGTTAGGATTAGGGGATGGTTTAGTGTAAGGCTTCGGGTAAGGGTTAGGGTTAGTGTTTTGATTACGGTTAGGGGACGGGGACGGTTTAGGGGACAGGTTAGGGTACGACAACGGTTTAGGGTGAGCGTCCGTGTTATGGTACGGGTTAGTGTTAGCGTACGGGTTAGGATTAGGGGACAGGTTAGTGTAAGGATTCGGGTAAGGGTTCGGGTTAGGGTAGGGTTAGGGGACGGGGACGGGGATGGTTTAGGGGACAGGTTAGAGTACGACAACAGTTTAGGGTGAGCGTACGTGTTAGGCTATGGGTTAGTGTTAGCGTCCGGGTTAGGATTAGGGGACGGGTTAGGTTAAGGCTTCGGGTAAGGGTTAGGGTTAGGGTTAGGGTTAGGGTTAGGGGACGGGGATGGTTTAGGGGACAGGTTCGTGTACGACAACTGTTTAGGGTGAGCGTACGTGTTAGGGTATGGGTTAGTGTTAGCGTACGGGTTAGGCTTATGGGACGGGTTAGAGTAAGGCTTTGGGTAAGGGTTAGTGTTAGGGTTAGGGTTAGGGTTAGGGATAGGGTACGGGGATGGTTTAGGGTACAGGTTAGGGTACGACAATGGTTTAGGGTGAGCATACGTGTTAGGGTACGGGTTAGTGTTAGCGTAGGGGTTAGGCTTAGTGGACGGGTTAGGGTAAGGTTTCGGGTAAGGTTTAGGGTTAGGGTTAGGGTTAGGGTTAGGAGACGGGGAAGGTTTAGGGGACAGGTTAGTGTACGACAACGGTTTAGGGTGAGCGTATATGTTAGGGTACGGTTTAGTGTTAGTGTACGGGTTAGGATTAGGGGACGGGTTATGGTAAGGCTTCGGGTAAGGGTTAGGTTTATGGTTAGGGTTAGGGGATGGGGACGGTTGAGGGGACAGGTTAGGGTACGACAATGGTTTAGGGTGAGCGTACGTGTTACGCTATGGGTTAGTGTTAGCGTACGGGTTAGGATTAGGGCACGGGTTAGGGTACAGCTTCGTGTAAGGGTTAGGGTTAGGTTTAGGGTTAGGGTTAGGGTTAGGGGACGGGGACGGTTTAGGGGACAGGTTAGGGTACGACAACGGTTTAGGGTGAGCATACGTGTTAGGGTACGGGTTAGTGTTAGCCTACGGGTTAGGATTAGGGGACGGGTTAGGGTACGGCTTCGGGTAAGGGTTACTGTTAGGGTTAGGTTTAGGGTTAGGGGACGGGGACGGGGACGGTTTAGGGGACAGGTTAGTGTACGACAACGGTTTAGGGTGAGCGTACGTGATAGGGTACGGGTTATTGTTAGCGTACGATTTAGGATTAGGGGACGGGTTAGGGTAAGGCTTCGGGTAAGGTTTAGTGTTAGGGTTAGTGTTAGGGATAGGGTTAGGGGACGGGGACGGTTTAGGGGACAGGTTAGGGTACGACAACTGTTTAGGATAAGCGTACGTGTTAGGGTACGGGTTAGAGTTAGCATACGGGTTAGTATTAGGGGACGGGTTAGGTTAAGGCTTCGGGTAAGGTATAGGGTTAGGGTTAGCGTTAGGGTTAGGGGACGGGGACGGTTTAGGGGACAGGTTCGGGTACGAGAACGGTTTAGTGTGAGCGTACGTGTTAGGGTACGGGTTAGTGTTAGCGTATGGGTTAGGTTTAGGGGACGGTTTAGTGTAAGGTTTCGGGTAAGGTTTAGGGTTAGGGTTAGGATTAGGGTTAGGGTTAGGGGACGGGGATGGTTTAGGGGACAGGTTAGTGTACGGCAACAGTTTAGGGTGAGCGTACGTGTTAGGGCACGGGTTAGTGTTAGCGTACGGGTTAGAATTCAGGGACGGGTTAGGGTAAGGCTTCAGGTAAGCGTTAGGGTTAGGGTTAGGGTTATGTTTAGGGTTAGGGGACGGCGACGGTATAGGGGACAGGTTAGTGTATGACAACTGTTTAGGGTGAGTGTACGTGTTAGGGTACCGGTTAGTGTTAGCGTACGGGTTAGGAATACGGGACGGGTTAGGGTAAGGCTTCGGGTAAGGGTTAGGGTTAGGGTTAGGGTTAGGGTTAGGGTTAGGGTTAGGGGAAGGGGACGGTTTAGGGGACAGATTAGGGTACGACAACGGTTTAGGGTGAGCGTACGTGTTAGGTTACGGGTTATTGTTAGCGTACGGGTTAGTATTAGGGGATGATTTAGGGTAAGGCTTCGGGTAAGGGTTAGCGTTAGGGTTTGGGTTAGGGTTAGGGGACGGGGACGGGGATGGTTTAGGGGAGAGGTTAGGGTACGACAATGGTTTAGGGTGAGCGTACGTGTTAGTGTACGGGTTAGTGTTAGCGTACGGGTTAGGATTACGGGACGGGTTAGGGTAAGGCTTCAGGTAAGGATTAGGGTTAGGGTTAGGGTTAGGGTTAGGGGACGGGGACGGTTTAGGGGACAGGTTAGGGCACGACAACAGTTTAGGGTGAGCGTACGTGTTAGGCTACGGGTTAGTGTTAGCGTACGGGTAAGGATTAGGGGACGGGTTAGGGTAAGGCTTCGGGTAAGGGTTAGGGTTAGGGTTAGGGTTAGGGTTAGGGGACGGGGATGGTTTAGGGGACAGGTTAGGGTACGACAACTGTTTAGGGTGAGCGTACGTGTTAGGGTACGTGTTAGTGTTAGCGTACGGGTTAGGATTAGAGGACGGGTTAGGGTAAGGCCTCGGGTAAGGGTTGGGATTAGGGTTAGGGTTAGGGTTAGGGTTAGGAGACGGGGACGGTTTAGGGGACAGGTTAGTGTATGACAACGGTTTAGGGTGTGCGTATGTGTTAGGGTACAGTTTAGTGTTAGCGTACGGGTTAGGATTAGGGGACGGGTTACGGTAAGGCTTCGGGTAAGGGTTAGGGTTAGGGTTTGGGTTAGGGTTAGGGTTAGAGGACGGGGACGGTTTAGGGGACAGGTTAGTGTACGACAACGGTTTAGGGTGAGCGTAAGTGTTAAGGTACGGTTTAGTGTTAGCGTACGGGTTAGGATTAGTGGACGGGTTAGGGTAAGGCTTCGGGTAAGGGTTAGGGTTAGGGTTAGAGTTGGGGTTAGGGGACGGGGACGGGGACGGTGTCGGGGACAGGTTAGTGTACGACAACGTTTTAGGGTGAGCGTACGTGTTAGGGTACTGGTTAGTCCTAGCGTACGGGTTCGGATTAGGGGACGGGTTAGGGTAAGGCTTCGGATAAGGGTTAGGGTTAAGGTTAGGGTTAGGGTTAGGGTTAGGGTTAGGGAACGGGGACGGTTTAGGGGACAGGTTAGGGTAGGACAACGGTTTAGGGTGAGCGTACGTGTTAGTGTACGGGTTAGAGGTAGCATACGGGTTAGGATTAGGGGACGGGTTAGGGTAAGGCTTCGGATAAGGGTTAGGGTTAAGGTTAGGGTTAGGGTTAGGGTTAGGTGACGGAGACGGTTTAGGGGACAGGTTAGTGTACGACAAAGGTTTAGGGTGAGCGTACGTGTTAGGGTATGGGTTAGTGTTAGCGTACGGGTTAGGCTTATGGGACGGGCTAGGTTAAGGCTTCGGGTAAGGGTTAGGGTTAGGGTTAGGGTTAGGTTTAGGGTTAGGGGACGGGGACGGTTTAGGGGACAGGTTATGGTACGACAACATTTTATGGTGAGCGTACGTGTTTGGGTACGTGTTAGTGTTAGCGTACGGGTTATTCTTTGGGGACGGGTTAGGGTAAGGCTTCGGGTAAGGGTTAGGGTTAGGGTTAGGGTTAGGGTTAGGGGACTGGGACGGTTTAGGGGACAGGTTAGGTTACGACAACGGTTTAGGGTGAGCGTACGTGTTAGGGTAAGGATTAGGGTTAGCGTACAGGTTAGGATTAGGGGATGGGTTAGTGTAAGGCTTCGGGTAAGGGTTAGGGTTAGGGTTAGGGTTAGGGATAGGGGACGGGGATGGTTTAGGGTACTGGTTAGGGTACGACAATGGTTTAGGGTGAGCGTACGTGTTATGGTACGGGTTAGGGTTAGCGTACGGGTTAGGATTAGGGGATGGGTTAGAATAATGCTTCGGGTAAGGGTTAGGGTTAGGGTTAGGGTTAGGGGATGGCGCCGGTTTAGGGGACAAGTTAGGGTACGACAACGGTTTAGGGTGAGAGTACGTGTTAGGGTACGGGTTAGTGTTATCGTACGGGTTAGGATTGGGGACGGGTTAGGGTAAGGCTTCGGGTAAGATTTTGGGTTAGGGTTAGGTTTAGGGTTAGGGTTAGGGAACGGTGACGGTTTCGGGGACAGGTTAGGGTACGACAACGGTTTAGGGTGAGCGTACATGTTAGGGTACGTGTTAGTGTTAGCCTACGGGTTAGGTTTATGGTACGGGTTTGTGTAAGGCTTCGGGTAAGTGTTAGGGTTAGGGTTAGGGGACGGTGACGTTTTAGGGGACAGGTTAGGGTATGACAACGGTTTAGGGTGAGCGTATGTATTAGGGTACGGGTTAGTGTTAGCGTACGGGTTAGGATTAGAGGACGGGTTAGGATAAGGTTTTGGGTAAGTGTTAGTGTTAGGGTTAGGGTTAGGGTTAGGGGACGGGGACGGTTTAGGGGACAGGTTAGGTACGACAATGGTTTAGGGTGAGCGTACGTGTTAGGGTACGGTTTAGTGTTAGGGTACGGGTTAGGATTAGGGGACGTGTTAGGGTAAGGCTTCGGGTAAGGGTTCGGGTTAGGGTTAGGGTTAGGGTTAGTGTTAGGGGACGGGGACGGTTTAGGGGACAGGTAAGAGTACGACAACGGTTTATGGTGAGCGTACGTGTTAGGCTACGGGTTAGTGTTAGCGTACGTGTTAGGATTAGGGGACGGGTTAGGGTAAGGCTTCGGGTAAGGTTTAGGTTTAGGTTTAGGATTAGGGGACGGGGACGGTTTAGGGGACAGGTTAGGGTACGACAACGGTTCAGGGTGAGCGTACGTGTTAGGATATGGGTTAGTGTTAGCGTACTAGTTAGGCTTATGGGACGGGTTAGGGTAAGGCTTCAGGTAAGGGTTAGGGTTAGGGTTAGGGTTAGGGTTAGGGGACGGGGACGGTTTAGGGGACAGGTTATGGTACGACAACGTTTTAGGGTGAGCGTACGTGTTAGGGTACGTGTTAGTGTTAGCGTACCGGTTAGGATTAGGGGACGGGTTAGGGTAAGGCTTCGGGTAAGGGTTAGGGTTAGGGTTAGCGTTAGTGTTAGGGGACGGGGACGGTTTAGGGGACAGGTTAGAGTACGACAACGGTTTATGGTGAGCGTACGTGTTAGGCTACGTGTTAGTGTTAGCGTACGTGTTAGGATTAGGGGACGGGTTAGGGTAAGGCTTTGGGTAAGGGTTAGGTTTAGGTTTAGGGTTAGGGGACGGGGACGGTTAGGGGACAGGTTAGGGTACGACAACGGTTTAGGGTGAGCGTACGTGTTAGGGTACGAGTTAGTGTTAGCGTTCGTGTTAGTATTACGGGACGAGTTAGCGTAAGGCTTCAGGTAAGGATTAGGGTTAGGGTTAGTGTTAGGGGACGGGGACGGTTTTGGGGACAGTTTAGGGTACGACAACGGTTTAGGGTGAGCGTACGTGTTAGGGTTCTGTTTATGGTTAGCGTACGGGTTAGGATTAGGGGACGGGTTAGAGTAAGGCTTCGGGTAAGGGTTAGGGTTAGGGTTAGGATTAGGGGACGGGTTTGTTTAGGGGACAGGTTAGTGTACGATAACGGTTTAGGGTGAGCGTACGTGTTACGGTATGGGTTAGTATTACCGTACGGGTTAGGCTTATGGGACGGGTTAGGGTAAGGCTTCAGGTAAGGGTTAGGGTTAGGGTTAGGGTTAGGGTTAGGTGACGGGGACGGTTTAGGGGACAGGTTATGGTACGACAACATTTTAGGGTGAGCGTACGTGTTAGGGTACGTGTTAGTGTTAGCGTACCGGTTAGGATTAGGAGACGGGTTAGGGTAAGGCTTCGGGTAAGTGTTAGGGTTAGGGTTAGGGTTAGGGATAGGGGCGGGGATGGTTTAGGGTACAGGTTAGGGTACGACAATGGTTGAGGGTGAGCGTAGGGGTTAGGGTACGGGTTAGGGTTAGCGTACGGGTTAGGATTAGGGGATGGTTTAGTGTAAGGCTTCGGGTAAGGGTTAGGGTTAGTGTTTTGATTACGGTTAGGGGACGGGGACGGTTTAGGGGACAGGTTAGGGTACGACAACGGTTTAGGGTGAGCGTCCGTGTTATGGTACGGGTTAGTGTTAGCGTACGGGTTAGGATTAGGGGACAGGTTAGGGTAAGGCTTCGGGTAAGGGTTCGGGTTAGGGTAGGGTTAGGGGACGGGGACGGGGATGGTTTAGGGGACAGGTTAGAGTACGACAACAGTTTAGGGTGAGCGTACGTGTTAGGCTACGGGTTAGTGTTAGCGTACGGGTTAGGATTAGGGGACGGGTTAGGTTAAGGCTTCGGGTAAGGGTTAGGGTTAGGGTTAGGTTTAGGGTTAGGGGACGGGGATGGTTTAGGGGACAGGTTCGTGTACGACAACTGTTTAGGGTGAGCGTACGTGTTAGGGTATGGGTTAGTGTTAGCGTACGGGTTAGGCTTATGGGACGGGTTAGAGTAAGGCTTCGGGTAAGGGTTAGTGTTAGGGTTAGGGTTAGGGTTAGGGATAGGGTACGGGGATGGTTTAGGGTACAGGTTAGGGTACGACAATGGTTTAGGGTGAGCATACGTGTTAGGGTACGGGTTAGTGTTAGTGTACGGGTTAGGATTAGGGGACGGGTTATGGTAAGGCTTCAGGTAAGGGTTAGGGTTAGGGTTAGGGTTAGGGTTAGGAGACGGGGAAGGTTTAGGGGACAGGTTAGTGTACGACAACGGTTTAGGGTGAGCGTATATGTTAGGGTACGGTTTAGTGTTAGTGTACGGGTTAGGATTAGGGGACGGGTTATGGTAAGGCTTCGGGTAAGGGTTAGGTTTATGGTTAGGGTTAGGGGATGGGGACGGTTGAGGGGACAGGTTAGGGTACGACAATGGTTTAGGGTGAGCGTACGTGTTACGCTATGGGTTAGTGTTAGCGTACGGGTTAGGATTAGGGCACGGGTTAGGGTACAGCTTCGTGTAAGGGTTAGGGTTAGGGTTAGGGTTAGGGTTAGGGTTAGGGGACGGGGACGGTTTAGGGGACAGGTTAGGGTACGACAACAGTTTAGGGTGAGCATACGTGTTAGGGTACGGGTTAGTGTTAGCCTACCGGTTAGGATTAGAGGACGGGTTAGTGTACGGCTTCGGGTAAGGGTTACTGTTAGGGTTAGGTTTAGGGTTAGGGGACGGGGACGGGGACGGTTTAGGGGACAGGTTAGTGTACGACAACGGTTTAGGGTGAGCGTACGTGATAGGGTACGGGTTATTGTTAGCGTACGAGTTAGGATTAGGGGACGGGTTAGGGTAAGGCTTCGGGTAAGGTTTAGTGTTAGGGTTAGTGTTAGGGATAGGGTTAGGGGACGGGGACGGTTTAGGGGACAGGTTAGGGTACGACAACTGTTTAGGATAAGCGTACGTGTTAGGGTACGGGTTAGAGTTAGCATACGGGTTAGTATTAGGGGACGGGTTAGGTTAAGGCTTCGGGTAAGGTATAGGGTTAGGGTTAGCGTTAGGGTTAGGGGACGGGGACGGTTTAGGGGACAGGTTCGGGTACGAGAACGGTTTAGTGTGAGCGTACGTGTTAGGGTACGGGTTAGTGTTAGCGTATGGGTTAGGTTTAGGGGACGGTTTAGTGTAAGGTTTCGGGTAAGGTTTAGGGTTAGGATTAGGGTTAGGGTTAGGAGACGGGGATGGTTTAGGGGACAGGTTAGTGTACGGCAACAGTTTAGGGTGAGCGTACGTGTTAGGGCACGGGTTAGTGTTAGCGTACGGGTTAGAATTCAGGGACGGGTTAGGGTAAGGCTTCAGGTAAGCGTTAGGGTTAGGGTTAGGGTTATGTTTAGGGTTAGGGGACGGCGACGGTATAGGGGACAGGTTAGTGTATGACAACTGTTTAGGGTGAGTGTACGTGTTAGGGTACCGGTTAGTGTTAGCGTACGGGTTAGGAATACGGGACGGGTTAGGGTAAGGCTTCGGGTAAGGGTTAGGGTTAGGGTTAGGGTTAGGGTTAGGGTTAGGGTTAGGGGACGGGGACGGTTGAGGGGACAGATTAGGGTACGACAACGGTTTAGGGTGAGCGTACGTGTTAGGTTACGGGTTATTGTTAGCGTACGGGTTAGTATTAGGGGATGATTTAGGGTAAGGCTTCGGGTAAGGGTTAGCGTTAGGGTTTGGGTTAGGGTTAGGGGACGGGGACGGGGATGGTTTAGGGGAGAGGTTAGGGTACGACAATGGTTTAGGGTGAGCGTACGTGTTAGTGTACGGGTTAGTGTTAGCGTACGGGTTAGGATTACGGGACGGGTTAGGGTAAGGCTTCAGGTAAGGATTAGGGTTAGGGTTAGGGTTAGGGTTAGGGGACGGGGAGGGTTTAGGGGACAGGTTAGGGCACGACAACAGTTTAGGGTGAGCGTACGTGTTAGGCTACGGGTTAGTGTTAGCGTACGGGTAAGGATTAGGGGACGGGTTAGGGTAAGGCTTCGGGTAAGGGTTAGGGTTAGGGTTAGGGTTAGGGTTAGGGGACGGGGATGGTTTAGGGGACAGGTTAGGGTACGACAACGGTTTAGGGTGAGCGTACGTGTTAGGGTACGTGTTAGTGTTAGCGTACGGGTTAGGATTAGAGGACGAGTTAGGGTAAGGCCTCGGGTAAGGGTTGGGATTAGGGTTAGGGTTAGGGTTAGGGTTAGGAGACGGGGACGGTTTAGGGGACAGGTTAGTGTATGACAACGGTTTAGGGTGTGCGTATGTGTTAGGGTACAGTTTAGTGTTAGCGTACGGGTTAGGATTAGGGGACGGGTTACGGTAAGGCTTCGGGTAAGGGTTAGGGTTAGGGTTTGGGTTAGGGTTAGGGTTAGAGGACGGGGACGGTTTAGGGGACAGGTTAGTGTACGACAACGGTTTAGGGTGAGCGTAAGTGTTAGGGTACGGTTTAGTGTTAGCGTACGGGTTAGGATTAGTGGACGGGTTAGGGTAAGGCTTCGGGTAAGGGTTAGGGTTAGGGTTAGAGTTGGGGTTAGGGGACGGGGACGGGGACGGTGTCGGGGACAGGTTAGTGTACGACAACGTTTTAGGGTGAGCGTACGTGTTAGGGTACTGGTTAGTCCTAGCGTACGGGTTCGGATTAGGGGACGGGTTAGGGTAAGGCTTCGGATAAGGGTTAGGGTTAAGGTTAGGGTTAGGGTTAGGGTTAGGGTTAGGGAACGGGGACGGTTTAAGGGACAGGTTAGGGTAGGACAACGGTTTAGGGTGAGCGTACGTGTTAGTGTACGGGTTAGAGGTAGCATACGGGTTAGGATTAGGGGACGGGTTAGGGTAAGGCTTCGGATAAGGGTTAGGGTTAAGGTTAGGGTTAGGGTTAGGGTTAGGTGACGGAGACGGTTTAGGGGACAGGTTAGTGTACGACAAAGGTTTAGGGTGAGCGTACGTGTTAGGGTATGGGTTAGTGTTAGCGTACGGGTTAGGCTTATGGGACGGGCTAGGTTAAGGCTTCGGGTAAGGGTTAGGGTTAGGGTTAGGGTTAGGTTTAGGGTTAGGGGTCGGGGACGGTTTAGGGGACAGGTTATGGTACGAGAACATTTTAGGGTGAGCGTACGTGTTTGGGTACGTGTTAGTGTTAGCGTACGGGTTATTCTTTGGGGACGGGTTAGGCTAAGGCTTCGGGTAAGGGTTAGGGTTAGGGTTAGGGTTAGGGTTAGGGGACTGGGACGGTTTAGGGGACAGGTTAGGTTACGACAACGGTTTAGGGTGAGCGTACGTGTTAGGGTAAGGATTAGGGTTAGCGTACAGGTTAGGATTAGGGGATGGGTTAGTGTAAGGCTTCGGGTAAGGGTTAGGGTTAGGGTTAGGGTTAGGGATAGGGGACGGGGATGGTTTAGGGTACTGGTTAGGGTACGACAATGGTTTAGGGTGAGCGTACGTGTTATGGTACGGGTTAGGGTTAGCGTACGGGTTAGGATTAGGGGATGGGTGAGAATAATGCTTCGGGTAAGGGTTAGGGTTAGGGTTAGGGTTAGGGTTAGGGTTAGGGGACGGCGCCGGTTTAGGGGACAAGTTAGGGTACGACAACGATTTAGGGTGAGAGTACGTGTTAGGGTACGGGTTAGTGTTAGCGTACGGGTTAGGATTGGGGACGGTTTAGGGTAAGGCTTCGGGTAAGATTTTGGGTTAGGGTTAGGTTTAGGGTTAGGGTTAGGGAACGGTGACGGTTTCGGGGACAGGTTAGGGTACGACAACGGTTTAGGGTGAGCGTACATGTTAGGGTACGGGTTAGTGTTAGCCTATGGGTTAGGTTTATGGTACGGGTTTGTGTAAGGCTTCGGGTAAGTGTTAGGGTTAGGGTTAGGGTTAGGGGACGGTGACGTTTTAGGGGACAGGTTAGGGTATGACAACGGTTTAGGGTGAGCGTATGTATTAGGGTACGGGTTAGTGTTAGTGTACGGGTTAGGATTAGAGGACGGGTTAGGGTAAGGCTTCTGGTAAGGCTTAGGGTTAGGGTTAGGGTTAGGGTTAGGAGACGGGGACGGTTTAGGGGACAGGTTAGTGTACGACAACGGTTTAGGGTGTGCGTATGTGTTAGGGTACGCTTTAGTGTTAGCGTACGGGTTAGGATTATGGGACGGGTTACGGTAAGGCTTCGGGTAAGGGTTAGGGTTAGGGTTAGGGTTAGGGTTAGGGGACGGGGACGGTTAAGGGGAGAGGTTAGGGTACGACAACGGTTTAGGGTGAGCGTACGTGTTAGGGTACGGTTTAGTGTTAGCGTACGGTTTAGGATTAGGGGACGGGTTAGTGTAAGGCTTCGGGTAAGTGTTAGGGTTAGGGTTACGGTTAGGGGACGGGGAGGGTTTAGGGGACAGGTTAGGGTACGACAACGGTTTAGGGTGAGCGTACGTGTTAGGGTACGGGTTCGTGTTAGCGTACGGGTTAGGATTAGGGGATGGGTTAGTGTAAGGCTTCGGGTAAGTGTTAGGGTTAGGGTTAGGGTTAGGGTTAGGGTTAGGGGACGGGGATGGTTTAGGGGACAGGTTAGGGTACGACAAAGCTTTAAGGTGAGCATACGTGTTAGGGTACGGGTTAGTGTTAGCCAACGGGTTAGGATTAGGGGACGGGTTAGGTTAAGGCTTCGGGTAAGGGTTAGGGTTAGGGTTAGGTTTAGGGTTGGGGACGGGGACGGGGACGGTTTAGGGGACAGGTTAGTGTACGACAACGGTTTAGGGTGAGCGTACGTTTTAGGGTACGTGTTAGTGTTAGCGTACGGTTTAGGATTAGGGGACGGGTTAGGGTAAGGCTTTGGGTAAGGTTTAGGGTTAGGGTTAGGGTTAGGGTTAGGGGACGGGGACGGTTTAGGGGACAGGTTAGGGTACGACAACGGTTTAGGGTGAGCGTACGTGTTAGGGTACGGTTTAGTGTTATCGTATGGGTTAGGATTAAGGGACAGGTTAGGGTAAGGTTTCGGGTAAGGGTTAGGGTTCGGGTTAGGGTTAGGTTTAGGGTTAGGGAATGGGGACGGTTTAGGGGAAACGTTAGTGTACGACAACGGTTTAGGGTGAGCGTACGTGTTAGGGTACGGGTTAGAGTTAGCATGAGGGTTAGGATTAGGGGACGGGTTAGGGTAATGCTTCGGGTAAGGGTTAGGGTTAGGGTTAGGGTTAGGGTTAGAGTTAGGGGACGGGGAAGCTTTAGGGGACAGGTTAGGGCACGACAATGGTTTATGGTGAGCGTACGTGTTAGGCTATGGGTTAGTGTTAGCGTACGTGTTAGGATTAGGGGACGGGTTAGGGTAAGGCTTCGGGTAAGGGTTAGGTTTAGGTTTAGGGTTAGGGGACGGGGACGGTTTAGGGGACAGGTTAGCATACGACAACGGTTTAGGGTGAGCGTACGTGTTAGGGTATGAGTTAGTGTTAGCGTACGTGTTAGTATTACGGGACGAGTTAGCGTAAGGCTTCAGGTAAGGATTAGGGTTAGGGTTAGGGTTAGGGGACGGGGACGGTTTTGGGGACAGGTTAGGGTACGACAACGGTTTAGGGTGAGCGTACGTGTTAGGCTACGGGTTAGTGTTAGCGTACGGGTTAGGATTAGAGGACGGGTTAGGGTAATGCTTCGGGTAAGGGTTAGGGTTAGTGTTAGGGTTAGGGTTAGGGGACGGGGACAGTTTAGGGGACAGGTTAGGGTACGACAACGGTTTAGGGTGAGCGTACGTGTTAGGGTACTGGTTATGGTTAGCATACGGGTTAGGATTTGGGGACGGGTTAGAGTAAGGCTTCGGGTAAGGGTTAGGGTTAGGGTTAGGGTTAGGATTAGGGGACGGGGATGGTTTAGGGGACAGGTTAGTGTACGATAACGGTTTAGGGTGAGCATACGTGTTAGGGTACGTGTTAGTGTTAGCGTACCGGTTAGGATTAGGGGACGGGTTAGGGTAAGGCTTCGGGTAAGGGTTAGGGTTAGGGTTAGGGTTAGGGATAGGGGCGGGGATGGTTTAGGGTACAGGTTAGGGTACGACAATGGTTGAGGGTGAGCGTACGTGTTAGGGTACTGGTTAGGGTTAGCGTAAGGGTTAGGATTAGGGGATGGTTTAGTGTAAGGCTTCGGGTAAGGGTTACGGTTAGGGTTAGGGTTACGGTTAGGGGACGGGGACGGTTTAGGGGACAGGTTAGGGTACGACAACGGTTTAGGGTGAGCGTCCGTTTTAGGGTACGGGTTAGTGTTAGCGTACGGGTTAGGATTAGGTGACGGGTTAGGGTAAGGCTTCGGGTAAGGGTTCGGGTTAGGGTTAGGGTTAGGGGACGGGGACGGGGATGGTTTAGGGGACAGGTTAGAGTACGACAACAGTTTAGGGTGAGCGTACGTGTTAGGCTTCGGATTAGTGTTAGCGTCCGGGTTAGGATTAGGGGACGGGTTAGAGTAAGGCTTCGGGTAAGGGTTTGGGTTAGGGTTAGGGTTAGGGTTAGGGGACGGGGACGGTTTAGGGGACAGGTTAGTGTACGACAACTGTTTAGGGTGAGCATACGTGTTAGCGTATGGGTTAGTGTTAGCGTACGGGTTAGGCTTATGGGACGGGTTAGGGTAAGGCTTCGGGTAAGGGTTAGGGTTAGGGTTAGGGTTAGGGATAGGGGACGGGGATGGTTTAGGGTACAGGTTAGGGTACGACAATGGTTTAGGGTGAGCATACGTGTTAGGGTACGGGTTAGTGTTAGCGTAGAGGTTAGGCTTAGAGGACGGGTTAGGGTAAGGTTTCGGGTAAGGTTTAGGGTTAGGGTTAGGGTTAGGGTTAGGAGACGGGGAAGGTTTAGGGGACAGGTTAGTGTACGACAACGGTTTAGGGTGAGCGTATATTTTAGGGTACGGTTTAGTGTTAGTGTACGGGTTAGGATTAGGGGACGGGTTATGGTAAGGCTTCGGGTAAGGGTTAGGGGTAGGGTTAGGGTTAGGGTTAGGGTTAGGGTATGGGGACGGTTTAGGGGACAGGTTAGGGTACGACAACGGTTTAGGGTGAGCGTACGTGTTAGGCTATGGGTTAGTGTTAGCGTACTGGTTAGGATTAGGGCACGGGTTAGGGTACGGCTCCGTGTAAGGGTTAGGTTTAGGGTTAGGGTTAGGGTTAGGGGACGGGGACGGTTTAGGGGACAGGTTAGGGTACGACAACGATTTAGGGTGAGCATACGTGTTAGGGTACGGGTTAGTGTTAGCCTACGGGTTAGGATTAGGGGACGGGTTAGGGTACGGCTTCGGGTAAGGGTTAGGGTTAGGGTTAGGTTTAGGGTTAGGGGACGGGGACGGTTTAGGGGACAGGTTAGTGTACGAGAACGGTTTAGGGTGAGCGTACGTGTTAGGGTACGGGTTATTGTTAGCGTACGAGTTAGGTTTAGGGGACGGGTTAGGGTAAGGCTTCGGGTAAGGTTTAGGGTTAGGGTTAGGGTTAGGGTTAGGGTTAGGGGACGTGTACGGTTTAGGGGACAGGTTAGGGTACGACAACGGTTTAGGATGAGCGTACGTGTTAGGGTACGGGTTAGAGTTAGCATACGGGTTAGTATTAGGGGACGGGTTAGGGTAAGGCTTCGGGTAAGGGTTAGGGTTAGCGTTAGGGTTAGGGGACGGGGACGGTTTAGGGGACAGGTTCGGGTATGAGAACGGTTTAGTGTGAGCGTACGTGTTAGGGTACGGGTTAGTGTTAGCGTATGGGTTAGGTTTAGGGGACGGTTTCGGGTAAGGCTTCGGGTAAGGTTTAGGGTTAGGATTAGGGTTAGGGTTAGGGGACGGGGATGGTTTAGGGGACAGATTAGTGTACGACAATGGTTTAGGGTGAGCGTACGTGTTAGGGTACGGGTTAGTGTTAGCGTACGGGTTAGGATTCAGGGACGGGTTAGGGTAAGGCTTCAGGTAAGGGTTAGGGTTAGGGTTAGGGTTAGGGTTAGGGGACGGGGACGGGGACGGTTTAGGGGACAGGTTAGGGTACGACAACAGTTTAGGGTGAGCGTACGTGTTAGGGTACGGGTTATTGTTAGCGTACGGGTTAGGATTAGGGGACGATTTAGGGTAAGGCTTCGGGTAAGGGCTAGCGTTAGGGTTAGGGTTAGGGTTAGGGGACGGGGACGAGGACGGTTTAGGGGACAGGTTAGGGTACGACAATGGTTTAGGGTGAGCGTACGTGTTAGTGTACGCGTTAGTGTTAGCGTAGGGGTTTGGCTTAGAGGACGGGTTAGGTTAAGGTTTCGGGTAAGGTTTAGGGTTAGGGTTAGGGTTAGGGTTAGGAGACGGGGAAGGTTTAGGGGACAGGTTAGTGTACGACAACGGTTTAGGTTGAGCGTATATGTTAGGGTACGGTTTAGTGTTAGTGTACGGGTTAGGATTAGGGGACGGGTTATAGTAAGGCTTCGGGTAAGGGTTAGGGTTAGGGTTAGGGTTAGGTTTAGGGTTAGGGGACGGGGAAGGTTTAGAGGACAGGTTAGGGTACGACAACGGTTTAGGGTGAGCATACGTGTTAGGGTACGGTTTAGTGTTAGCGTACGGGTTAGGATTAGGGGATGGGTTAGGGTAAGGCTTCGGGTAAGGGTTAGGTTTAGGGTTAGGGTTAGGGTATGGGGATGGTTTAGGGGACAGGTTAGGGTACGACAACGGTTTAGGGTGAGCATACGTGTTAGGCTATGGGTTAGTGTTAGCGTACGGGTTAGGATTAGGGCACGCGTTAGGGTACGGCTTCGTGTAAGGGTTAGGGTTAGGGTTAGGGTTAGGTTTAGGGTTAGGGGACGGGGACGGTTTAGGGGACAGGTTAGGGTACGACAACGGTTTAGGGTGAGCATACGTGTTAGGGTACGGGTTAGTGTTAGCCTACGGGTTAGGATTAGGGGACGGGTTAGGGTACGGCTTCGGGTAAGGGTTAGGGTTAGGGTTAGGTTTAGGGTTAGGGGACGGGGACGGGGACGGTTTAGGGGACAGGTTAGTGTACGACAACTGTTTAGGGTGAGCGTACGTGTTAGGGTACGGGTTATTGTTAGCGTACGAGTTAGGTTTAGGGGACGGGTTAGGGTAAGGTTTCGGGTAAGGCTTAGGGTTAGGGTTAGGGTTAGGGTTAGGGTTAGGGTTAGGGGACGGGGACGGTTTAGGGGACAGGTTAGGGTACGACAACGGTTTAGGATGAGCGTACGTGTTAGGGTACGGGTTAGAGTTAGCATACGGGTTAGTATTAGGGGACGGGTTAGGGTAAGGCTTCGGGTAAGGGTTAGGGTTAGGGTTAGCGTTAGGGTTAGGGGACGGGGATGGTTTAGGGGACAGGTTCGGGTACGAGAACGGTTTAGTGTGAGCGTACGTGTTAGGGTACGGGTTAGTGTTAGCGTATGGGTTAGGTTTAGGGGACGGTTTCGGGTAAGGCTTCGGGTAAGGTTTAGGGTTAGGGTTAGGATTAGGGTTAGGGTTAGGGGACGGGGACGGTTTAGGGGACAGGTTAGGGTACGACAACAGTTTAGGGTGAGCGTACGTGTTAGGGTACCGGTTAGTGTTAGCGTACGGGTTAGGATTACGGGACGGGTTAGGGTAAGACTTCGGCTAAGGGTTAGGGTTAGGGTTAGGGTTAGGATTAGGGGACGGGGACGGGGACGGTTTAGGGGACAGGTTAGGGTACGACAACGGTTTAGGGTGAGCGTACGTGTTAGGGTACGGGTTATTGTTAGCGTACGGGTTAGGATTAGGGGACGATTTAGGGTAAGGCTTCGGGTAAGGGTTAGCGTTAGTGTTAGGGTTAGGGTTAGGGGACGGGGACGGGGACGGTTTAGGGGACAGGTTAGGATACGACAAGGGTTTAGGGTGAGCGTACGTGTTAGTGTACGGGTTAGTGTTAGCGTACGGGTTAGGATTACAGGACGGGTTAGGGTAAGGCTTCAGGTAAGGATTAGGGTTAAAGTTAGGGTTAGGGTTAGGGTTAGGGATCGGGGACGGTTTAGGGGACAGGTTAGGGTACGACAACAGTTTAGGGTGAGCGTACGTGTTAGGCTACGGGTTAGTGTTGGCGTACAGGTAAGGATTAGGTGACGGGTTAGGGTAAGGCTTCGGGTAAGGGTTAGGGTTAGGGTTAGGGTTAGGGGAGGGGGATGGTTTAGGGGACAGGTTTGGGTACGACAACGGTTTAGGGTGAGCGTACGTGTTAGGGTACGTGTTTGTGTTAGTGTACCGGTTAGGATTAGAGGACGGGTTAGGGTAAGGCTTCGGGTAAGGGTTGGGATTAGGGTTAGGGTTACGGTTAGGGTTAGGAGACAGGGACGGTTTAGGGGACAGGTTAGTGTATGACAACAGTTTAGGGTGTGCGTATGTGTTAGGGTACAGTTTAGTGTTAGCGTATGGGTTAGGATTAGGGGACGGGTTACGGTAAGGCTTCGGGTAAGGGTTAGGGTTAGGGTTAGGGTTAGGGTTAGGGGACGGGGACGGTTTAGGGGACAGGTTAGTGTATGACAACTGTTTAGGGTGAGCGTAAGTGTTAGGGTACTGTTTAGTGTTAGCGTACGGGTTAGGATTAGGGGACGGGTTAGGGTAAGGCTTCGGGTAAGGGTTAGGGTTAGGGTTAGAGTTGGGGTTAGGGGACGGGGACGGGGACGGTGTAGGGGACAGGTTAGTGTTCGACAACGTTTTAGGGTGAGCGTACGTGTTAGGGTACTGGTTAGTGTTAGCGTACGGGTTCGGATTAGGGGACCGGTTAGGGTAAGGCTTCGGATAAGGGTTAGGGTTAAGGTTAGGGTTAGGGTTAGGGTTAGGGTTAGGGAATGGGGACGGTTTAGGGGACAGGTTAGGGTAGGACAATGGTTTAGGGTGAGCGTACGTGTTAGGGTACGGGTTAGAGTTAGCATACGGGTTAGAATTAGGGGACGGTTTAGGGTAAGGCTTCGGATAAGGGTTAGGGTTAAGGTTAGGGTTAGGGTTAGGGGACGGGGGCGGTTTAGGGGACAGGTTAGTGTACGACAAAGGTTTAGGGTGAGCGTACGTGTTAGGGTATGGGTTAGTGTTAGCGTACGGGTTAGGCTTATGGGACGGGTTAGGTTAAGGCTTCGGGTAAGGGTTAGGGTTAGGTTTAGGGTTAGGGGACGGGGACGGTTTAGGGGACAGGTTATGGTACGACAACGTTTTAGGGTGAGCGTACGTGTTAGGGTACGTGTTAATGTTAGCGTACGGGTTATTATTTGGGGATGGGTTAGGGTAAGGCTTCGGGTAAGGGTTACGGTTAGGGTTAGGGTTAGGGTTAGGGGACTGGGATGGTTTAGGGGACAGGTTAGGGTACGACAACGGTTTAGGGTGAGCGTACATGTTAGGGTACGGGTTAGTGTTAGCGTACGGGTTAGGATTAGGGTACGGATTAGGGTAAGGCTTCGGGTAAGTGTTCGGGTTAGGGTTAGGGCTAGGGTTCGGGGACGTTCTCGGTTTAGGGGACAGGTTAGGGTACGACAACGGTTTAGGGTGTGCGTTCCTGTTAGGGTACGGGTTAGTGTTAGCGTACGGGTTAGGATTAGGGGACGGGTTAGGGTAAGGCTTCGGGTAAGTGTTAGGGTTAGGGTTAGGGTTAGTGTTAGGGGACGGGGACGGTTTTGGGGACAGGTTAGAGTACGACAACGGTTTAGGGTGAGCGTACGTGTTAGGGTATGTGTTAGGGTTAGCGTACGGGTTAGGATTAGGGGATGGGTTAGTGTAAGGCTTCTGGTAAGGGTTAGGGCTAGGGTTAGGTTTAGGGATAGGGGACGGGGATGGTTTAGGGTACAGGTTAGGGTACGACAATGGTTTAGAGTGAGCGTACGTGTTAGGGTACGGGTTAGGGTTAGCGTACGGGTTAGGATTAGGGGATGGGTTAGGGTAAGGCTTCGGGAAAGGGTTAGGGTTAGGTTTAGGGTTAGGGTTAGGGGACGGGGTCGGTTTAGGGGACAGGTTAGAGTACGACAACGGTTTAGGGTGAGCGTACGTGTTAGGGTACGGGTTAGTGTTAGCGTACGGGTTAGGATTAGAGGACATGTTAGGGTAAGGCTTCGGGTAAGTGTTAGGGTTAGGGTTAGGGTTAGGGTTAGGAGACGGGGACGGTTTAGTGGACAGGTTAGTGTACGACAACGATTTAGGGTGTGCGTATGTGTTAAGGTACGTTTTAGGGTTAGCGTACGGGTTAGGATTAGGGGACGGGTTAGGGTAAGGCTTCGGGTAAGGGTTAGGGTTAGGGTTATGGTTAGGGTTAGGGTTAGGGGACGGGGACGTTTTAGGGGACAGGTTATGGTACGACAACGGTTTATGATGAGCGTACGTGTTAGGCTACGGGTTAGTGTTAGCGTACGGGTTAGGATTAGGGGATGGGTTAGGGTAAGGCTTCGGGAAAGGGTTAGGGTTGGGTTTAGGGTTAGGGTTAGGGGACGGGGACGGTTTAGGGGACAGGTTAGGGTACGACAACGGTTTAGGGTGAGCGTACGTGTTAGGGTACGGGTTAGTGTTAGCTGACTGGTTAGGATTAGGGGACGGGTTAGGGTAAGGCTTCGGGTAAGGGTTAGGGTTAGGGTTAGGGTTAGGGTTAGGGGACGGGGATGGTTTAGGGGACAGGTTAGGGTACGAAAACGGTTTAGGGTGAGCGTACGTGTTAGGGTACGTGTTAGTGTTAGCGTACGAGTTAGGATTAGGGGACGGGTTGCGGTAAGGCTTCGGGTAAGGGTTAGGATTAGGGTTAGGGTTAGGGGACGGGGACGGGGACGGTTTAGGGGACAGGTTAGGGTACGACAACGGTTTAGGGTGAGCGTACGTGTTAGGGTACGGTTTAGTGTTAGCGTACGGTTTAGGATTAGGGGACGGGTTAGTGTAAGGCTTCGGGTAAGTGTTAGGGTTAGGGTTAGGATTAGGGGACGGGGAGGGTTTAGGGGACAGGTTAGGGTACGACAACGGTTTAGGGTGAGCGTACGTGTTAGGGTACGGGTTCGTGTTAGTGTACGGGTTAGGATTAGGGGACGGGTTAGTGTAAGGCTTCGGGTAAGTGTTAGGGTTAGGGTTAGGGTTAGGGTTAGCTTAGGGGACGGGGACGGTTTAGGGCACAGGTTAGGGTACGACAAATGTTTAAGGTGAGCATACGTGTTAGGGTACGGGTTAGTGTTAGCCAACGGGTTAGGATTAGGGGACGGGTTAGTGTAAGGCTTCGGGTAAGGGTTAGGGTTAGGGTTAAGTTTAGGGTTAGGGGACGGGGACGGGGACGGTTTAGGGGACAGGTTAGTGTACGACAACGGTTTAGGGTGAGCGTACGTGTTAGGGTACGGGTTCGTGTTAGCGTACGGGTTAGGATTAGGGGACGGGTTAGGGTAAGGCTTTGGGTAAGGTTTAGGGTTAGGGTTAGGGTTAGGGGACGGGGACGGTTTAGGGGACAGGTTAGGGTACGACAACGGTTTAGGGTGAGCGTACGTGTTAGGGTACGGTTTAGTGTTATCGTATGGGTTAGGATTAAGGGACGGGTTAGGGTAAGGCTTCGGGTAAGGGTTAGGATTAGGGTTAGTGTTAGGGTTAGGGGTAGGGGACGGGGACGGTGTAGGGGACAGGTTAGGGTACGACAACGGTTTAGGGTGAGTGTACGTGTTAGGGTACGGGTTAGTGTTAGCGTACGGGTTAGGATTAGGGGACGGGTTAGGGTAAGGCTTCGGATAAGGGTTAGGGTTAGTGTTAGGTTTAGGGTTAGGGTTAGGGAACGGGGACGGTTTAGGGGAAACGTTAGTGTATGATAACGGTTTAGGGTGAGCGTACGTGTTAGGGTATGGGTTAGAGTTAGCATGAGGGTTAGGATTAGGGGACGGTTTAGGGTAAGGCTTCGGATAAGGGTTCGGGTTAGGGTTAGGGTTAGGTTTAGGGTTAGGGGACGGAGACGGTTTAGGGGACAGGTTAGTGTACGACAACGGTTTAGGGTGTGCGTATGTGTTAGGGTACGTTGTAGAGTTAGCGTACGGGTTAGGATTAGGGGACGGGTTAGGGTAAGGCTTCGGGTAAGGGTTAGGGTTAGGGTTAGGGTTAGGGGACGGGGACGGTTTAGGGGACAGGTTAGGGTACGAAAACGGTTTAGGGTGAGCGTACGTGTTAGGGTACGGGTTAGTGTTATCGTAAGGTTTAGGATTAGGGGACGGGTTAGGGTAAGGCTTCGGGTAAGTGTTAGGGTTAGGGTTAGGGTTAGGCGACGGGGACGGTTTAGGGTACAGGTTAGAGTACGACAACGGTTTAGGGTCAGCGTACGTGTTAGGGTACGTGTTAGTGTTAGCATACGAGTTAGGATTAGGGGACGGTTTAGGGTAGGCTTCGGATAAGGGTTAGGGTTAAGTTTAGGGTTAGGGTTAGGGTTAGGGTACGGGGACGGTTTAGGGGACAGGTTAGGATACGACTACGGTTTAGGGTGAGCGTACGTGTTAGGGTACGGGTTACAGTTAGCATACGGGTTAGGATTAGGGGACGCGTTAGTGTAAGGCTTCGGGTAAGGGTTAGGGTTAGGGTTAGGGTTAGGGTTAGAGTTAGGGGACGGGGACGGTTTAAGGGACAGGTTAGGGTACGACAACGGTTTATGGTGAGCGTACGTGTTAGGGTACGGGTTAGTGTTAGCGTACGGGTTAGGATTAGGGGACGGGTTAGGGTAAGGCTTCGGGTAAGTGTTAGGGTTAGGGTTATTGTTAGGGTTAGGGGACGGGGACGGTTTAGGGGACAGGTTAGGGTACGACAAAGTTTTAGGGTGAGCATACGTGTTAGGGTACGGGTTAGTGTTAGCGTACGGGTTAGGATTAGGGGACGGTTTAGGGTAAGGCTTCGGGTAAGGGTTCGGGTTAGGGTTAGGGTTAGGGTTAGGGTTCGGGTGAGGGTACGGTGAAGGTTTAGGGGACAGGTTAGGGTACGACAACGGTTTAGGGTGAGCGTAAGTGTTAGGGTACGGGTTAGTGTTAGCGTACGGTTTAGGTTTAGGGGACAGGTTATGGTAAGGCTTCGGGTCAGGGTTAGGGATAGGGTTAGGGTTAGGGTTAGGGGATGGGGACGGTTTATTGGACAGGTTAGGGTACGACAACGGTTTAGGGTGAGCGTACGTGTTAGGATACGGGTTAGTGTTAGCGTACGGGTTAAGATTAGAGGACGTGTTAGGGTAAGGCTTCAGGTAAGGGTTAGGGTTAGGGTTATGGTTAGGGTTAGGAGACGGGGACGGTTTAGGGGACAGGTTAGTGTACAACAACGGTTTAGGGTGTGTGTATGTGTTAAGGTACGGTTTAGTGTTAGCGTACGGGTTAGGATTAGGGGACGGGTTAGAGTAAGGCTTCTGGTAAGGGTTAGGGTTAGGGTTAGGGTTAGGGTTAGGGGACGGGGACGTTTTAGGGGACAGGTTAGAGTATGACAACGGTTTAGGGTTAGGGTTAGGGTTAGGGTTAGGGTTAGGAGACGGGGACGGTTTAGGGGACAGGTTAGTGTACGACTACGGTTTAGGTTGTGCGTATGTGTTAGGGTACGGTTTAGTGTTAGCGTACGGGTTAGGATTAGGGGACGGGTTAGGGTAAGGCTTCGGGTAAGGGATAGGGTTAGGGTTAGGTTTAGGGTTAGGGTTAGGGGACGGGGACCGTTTAGGGGACAGGTTATGGTACGACAACGGTTTATGGTGAGCGTACGTGTTAGGGTACGGTTTAGTGTTAGCATACGGGTTAGGATTAGGGGATGGGTTAGGGTAAGGCTTCGGGTAAGGGTTAGGGTTAGGGTTAGGGTTAGGGTTAGGGGACGGGGTCGGTTTAGGGGACAGGTTAGGGTACGACAACGGTTTAGGGTGAGTGTACGTGTTAGGGTACGGGTTAGTGTTTGTGTACGGTTTAGGATTAGGGGACGGGTTAGGGTAAGGCTTCGGGTAAGGGTTAGGGTTAGGGTTAGGGTTAGGGTTAGGGGACGGGGACGGGGACGGTTTAGGGGACAGGTCAGTGTATGACAACGGTTTAGGGTGAGCGTACGTGTTAGGGTACGGTTTAGTGTTATCATAAGGGTTAGGATTAGGGGACGGGTTAGGGTAAGGCTTTGGGTAAGGTTTAGGGTTAGGTTTAGGTTTAGGGTTAGGGTTAGGGGACAGGGACGGTTTAGGGGACAGGTTAGAGTACGACAATGGTTTAGGGTGAGCGTACGTGTTAGGGTACGGGTTAGTGTTAGCGTACGGGTTAGGATTAGAGGACGTGTTAGGGTAAGGCTTCGGGTAAGGGTTAGGGTTAGGGTTAGGGTTAGGGTTAGGGTTAGGAGACGGGGACGGTTTAGGGGACAGGTTAGTGTACGACTACGTTTTAGGGTGTGCGTATGTGTTAGGGTACGGTTTAGTGTTAGCGTACGGGTTAGGATTATGGGACGGGTTAGGGTAAGGCTTCGGGTAAGGGTTCGGGTTAGGTTTAGGTTTAGGGTTAGGGTTAGGTTTAGGGGACGGTGACGGTTTAGGGGACACGTTAGGGTACGACAACGGTTTAGGGTGAGCCTACGTGTTAGGGTACAGGTTAGTGTTAGCGTACGGGTTAGGAATAGGGTCGGGTTAGGGTAAGGCTTTGGGTAAGGGTTAGGGTTAGTGTTAGGGTTAGGGGACGGGGACGGGGACGGTTTAGGGGACAGGTTAGGGTACGACAATGGTTTAGGGTGAGTGTACGTGTTAGGGTACGGGTTAGTGTTAGCGTACTGTTTAGGATTTGGGGACGGGTTAGGGTAAGGCTTCGGGTAAGGGTTAGGGTTAGGGTTAGTGTTAGGGTTAGGGGACGGGGACGGTTTAGGGGACAGGTTAGGGCACGACTAAGGTTTAGGGTGAGCGTACGTGTTAGGGTATGGGTTAGTGTTAGCGTATGGTTTAGGATTAGGGGACGGTTTAGTGTAAGGCTTCTGGTAAGGGTTCGGGTTAGGGTTAGGGTTAGGGTTAGGGATAGGGTGAGGGGACGGTGACGGTTTAGGGGACAGGTTAGGGTACGACAACGGTTTAGGGTGAGCGTACGTGTTAGGGTACGGGTTAGTGTTAGCGTACGGGTTAGGATTAGGGGACGGGTTAGGGTAAGGCTTCAGGTCAGGATTAGGGTTAGGGTTAGGGATAGGTTTAGGGGACGGGGACGGTTTAGGGGACAGGTTAGGGTACGACAACGGTTTAACTTGAGCGTACGTGTTAGGGTACGGGTTAGTGTTAGCGTACGGGTTAGGATTAGAGGACGTGTTAGCGTAAGGCTTCGGGTAAGGGTTAGGTTTAGGGTTAGGGTTAGGGTTAGGGTTAGGAGACGGGGACGGTTTAGGGGACAGGTTAGTGTACAACAACGGTTTAGGGTGTGTGTATGTGTTAGGATACGGTTTAGTGTTAGCGTACGGGTTAGGATTAGGGGACGGGTTAGGGTAAGGCTTCAGGTAAGGGTTAGGGTTAGGGTTAGTGTTAGGGTTAGGGGATGGGGACGGTTTAGGGGACAGGTTAGGGTACGACAAAGGTTTAGGGTGAGCGTACGTGTTAGGATTCGGGTTAGCGTTAGCGTACGTTTTAGGATTAGGGGACGGGTTAGGGTAAGGCTTCGGGTAAGGGTTAGGGTTAGGGTTAGGGTTAGGGGAAGGGGACGGGTACGGGGACAGTTTAGGGGACAGGTTAGTGTACGACAACGGTTTAGGGTGAGCGTACGTGTTAGGGTATGGTTTAGTGTTATCGTAAGGGTTAGGATTAGGGGACGGGTTAGGGTAAGGCTTCGGGTAAGGTTTAGGGTTAGGGTTAGGGTTAGGGGACGGGGACGGTTTAGGGGACCGGTTAGAGTACGACAACTGTTTAGGGTGAGCATACGTGTTAGGGTACGGGTTAGTGTTAGCGTACGAGTTAGGATTAGGGCACGAGTTAGGGTAAGGCTTCGGATAAGGGTTAGGGTTAAGGTTAGGGTTAGGGTTAGGGTTAGGGAACGGGGACGGTTTAGGGGACAGGTTAGGGTACGACAACGGTTTAGGGTGAGCGTACGTGTTAGGGTATGGGTTAGAGTTAGCCTACGGGTTAGGATTAGGGGACGGGTTAGGGTAAGGCTTCGGGTAAGGGTTAGGGTTAGGGTTAGGATTAGGGTTAGGGGACGGGGACGGTTTAAGGGACAGGTTAGGGTACGACAACGGTTTAGGGTGATCGTACGTTTTAGGGTACGGGTTAGTGTTAGCGTACGGGTTAGGATTAGGGGACGGGTTAGTGTAAGGCTTCGGGTAAGGGTTAGGGTTAGGGTTAGTGTTAGGGTTAGGGGACGCGGGCAGATTAGGGGACAGGTTAGGGTACGAAAAAGGTTTAGGGTGAGCGTACGTGTTAGTGTACGGGTTAGTGTTAGGGTACGGGTTAGGATTAGGGGACGGGTTAGGGTAAGGCTTCGGGTCAGGGTTAGGGTTAGGTTTAGGGATACGGTTACGGGACGGGAACGGTTTAGGGGACAGGTTAGGGTATGACAACGGTTTACGTTGAGCGTACGTGTTAGGGTACAGGTTAGTGTTAGCGTACGGGTTTGGATTAGAGGACGTGTTAGGGTAAGGCTTCGGGTAAGGGTTAGGGTTAGGGTTAGGGTTAGGGTTAGGAGACGGGGACGGTTTAGGGGACAGGTTAGTGTACAACAACGGTTTAGGGTGTGTGTATGTGTTAGGATACGGTTTAGTGTTAGCATACGGGTTAGGATTAGGGGACGGGTTAGGGTAAGGCTTCAGGTAAGGGTTAGGGTTAGGGTTCGGGTTAGGGTTAGGGGATTGGGACGGTTTAGGGGACAGGTTAGGGTACGACAATGGTTTATGGTGAGCGTACGTGTTAGGCTATTGGTTAGTGTTAGCGTACGGTTTAGGATTAGGGGACGGGTTAGGGTAAGGCTTTGGGTAAGGGTTAGGGTTAGGTTTAGGGTTAGGGGACGGGGACGGTTTAGGGGACAGGTTAGTGTACGACAAAGGTTTAGGGTGAGCGTACGTGTTAGGGTACGGGTTAGAGTTATCGTATGGGTTAGGATTAGGGGATGGGCTACGGTAAGGCTTTGGGTTAGGGTTAGGGTTAGGGTTAGGGTTAGGGTTAGGGTTAGGGTTAGGGTTAGGGGACGGGGACGGTTTAGGGGACAGGTGAGTGTACGACAACGGTTTAGGGTGAGCGTACGTGTTAGGGTACGGGTTAGTGTTAGCATACGGGTTAGGATTAGGGGACGGGTTATGGTAAGGCTTCGGGTAAGGGTTAGGGTTAGGGTTAGGGTTAGGGGACGGGGACGGTTTAGGGGACAGGTTAGGGTACGACAACGGTTTAGGGTGAGCGTACGTGTTAGGGTACGGGTTAGTGTTATCGTATGGGTTAGGGTTAGGGTTAGGGTTAGGGTTAGGGGACGGGGACAGTTTAGGGGACGTTTAGTGTATGACAACGGTTTAGGTTGAGCGTACGTGTTAGGGTATAGGTTAGTGTTATCGTATGGGTTAGGATTAGGGGACGGGTTAGAGTAAGGCTTCGGGTAAGGGTTAGGGTTAGGGTTAGGGTTAGGGTTAGGGTTAGGGGACAGGGACGGTTTAGGGGACAGGTTAGGGTACGACAACGGTTTAGGGTGAGCGTACGTGTTAGGGTACGGGTTAGAGTTAGCTTACAGGTTAGGATTAGGGGACGGTTTAGGGTAAGGCTTCTGGTAAGGGTTCGGGTTAGGGTTAGGGTTAGGGTTAGGGATAGGGTGAGGTGACGGTGACGGTTTAGGGGATAGGTTAGGGTACGACAACGGTTTAGGGTGAGCGTACGTGTTAGGGTACGGGTTAGTGTTAGCGTACGGGTTAGGATTAGGGGACGGGTTAGGGTAAGGCTTCGGGTCAGGGTTAGGGTTAAGGTTAGGGATAGGGTTAGTGGACGGGGACGGTTTAGGGGACAGGTTAGGGTATGACAACGGTTTACGTTGAGCGTACGTGTTAGGGTAGGGTTAGTGTTAGCGTACGGGTTAGGATTAGAGGACGTGTTAGGGTAAGGCTTCGGGTAAGGGTTAGGGTTAGGGTTAGGGTTAGGGTTAGGGTTAGGAGACGGGGACGGTTTAGGGGACAGGTTAGTGTACAACAACGGTTTAGGGTGTGTGTATGTGTTAGGATACGTTTTAGTGTTAGCGTAAGGGTTAGTATTAGGGGACGGGTTAGGGTAAGGCTTCAGGTAAGGATTAGGGTTAGGGTTAGGTTTAGGGTTAGGGGATGGGGACGGTTTAGGGGACAGGTTAGGGTACGACAACGGTTTCTGGTGAGCGTAAGTGTTAGGCTATGGGTTAGTGTTAGCGTACGGTTTAGGATTAGGGTACGGGTTAGTGTAAGGCTTTGGGTAAGGGTTAGGGTTAGGTTTAGGGTTAGGGGACGGGGACGGTTTAGGGGACAGGTTAGGGTACGATAAAGGTTTAGGGTGAGCCTACGTGTTAGGGTACGGTTTAGTGTTAGCGTACAGGTTAGGAATAGGGGCGGGTTAGGGTAAGGCTTCGGGTAAGGGTTAGGGTTAGGGTTAGGGTTAGGGTTAGGGTTAGGGTTAGGTAACGGGGACGGTTTAGGGGACAGGTTAGGGTACGACAACGGTTTAGGGTGAGCGTACGTGTTAGGGTATGGGTTAGAGTTAGCGTACGGGTTAGGATTAGGGGACGGTTTAGGGTAAGGCTTCGGGTAAGGGTTCGGGTTAGGGTTAGGGTTAGGGTTAGGGATAGGGTGAGGTGACGGTGACGGTTTAGGGGACAGGTTAGGGTACGACAACGGTTTAGGGTGAGCGTACGTGTTAGGGTACGGGTTAGTGTTAGCGTACGGGTTAGGATTAGGGGACGGGTTAGTGTAAGGCTTCGGGTCAGGGTTAGGGTTAGGGTTAGGGATAGGGTTACGGGACGGGGACGGTTTAGGGGACAGGTTAGGGTACGACAACGGTTTACGTTGAGCGTACGTGTTAGGGTACGGGTTAGTGTTAGCGTACGGGTTAGGGTTAGAGGACGTGTTAGTGTAAGGCTTCGGGTAAGGGTTAGGGTTAGGGTTAGGGTTAGGGTTAGGGTTAGGAGACGGGACTGTTTAGGGGACAGGTTAGTGTACAACAACGGTTTAGGGTGTGTGTATGTGTTAGGATACGGTTTAGTGTTAGCGTACGGGTTAGGATTAGGGGACGGGTTAGGGTAAGGCTTCAGGTAAGGGTTAGGGTTAGGGTTAGGGTTAGGGTTAGGGGATGGCGACGGTTTAGGGGACAGGTTAGGGTACGACAACGGTTTATGGTGAGCGTACGTGTTAGGCTATGGGTTAGTGTTAGCGTACGGTTTAGGATTTGGGTACCGGTTAGTGTAAGGCTTCGGGTGAGGGTTAGGGCTAGGGTTAGAGTTAGGGTTAGGGGACGGGGACGGTTTAGGGGACAGGTTAGTGTATGACAACGGTTTAGGGTGAGCGTACGTGTTAGGGTACAGGTTAGTGTTATCGTATGGGTTAGGATTATGGGACGGGTTAGGGTAAGGCTTCGGGTAAGGGTTAGGTTTAGGGTTAGGGTTAGGGTTAGGGGACGGGGACGGTTTAAGGGACAGGTTAGGGTACGACAACGTTTTAGGGTGAGCGTACGTGTTAGGGTATGGGTTAGTGTTAGCGTACGGGTTAGGATTAGGGGACGGGATAGGGTAAGGCTTCGGGTAAGGGTTAGGGTTAGGGTTAGGGTTAGGGGAAGGGGACGGGTACGGGGACAGTTTAGGGGACAGGTTAGTGTACGACAACGATTTAGGGTGAGCGTACGTGTTAGGGTATGGTTTAGTGTTATCGTAAGGGTTAGGATTAGGGGACGGGTTAGGGTAAGGCTTCGGGTAAGGTTTAGGGTTAGGGTTAGGGTTAGGGGACGGGGACGGTTTAGGGGACAGGTTAGAGTACGACAACTGTTTAGGGTGAGCGTACGTGTTAGGGTACGGGTTAGTGTTATCGTACGAGTTAGGATTAGGGGACGAGTTAGGGTAAGGCTTCGGATAAGGGTTAGGGTTAAGGTTAGGGTTAGGGTTAGGGAACGGGGACTGTTTAGGGGACAGGTTACGGTACGACAACCGTTTAGGGTGAGCGTACATGTTAGGGTATGGGTTAGAGTTAGCATACGGGTTAGGATTAGGGGACGGGTTAGGGTAAGGTTTCGGGTAAGGGTTAGGGTTAGGGTTAGTGTTAGGGTTAGGGGACGGGGACGGTTTAGGGGACAGGTTAGGGTAGGACAATGGTTTACGTTGAGCGTACGTGTTAGGGTACGGGTTAGTGTTAGCGTACGGTTTAGGATTAGAGGACGTTTTAGAGTAAGGCTTCGGGTAAGGTTTAGGGTTAGGGTTAGGGTTAGGGTTAGGGTTAGGAGACGGGGACGGTTTAGGGGACAGGTTAGTGTACAACAACGGTTTAGGGTGTGTGTATGTGTTAGGATACGGTTTAGTGTTAGCATACGGGTTAGGATTAGGGGACGGGTTAGGGTAAGGCTTCAGGTAAGGGTTAGGGTTAGGGTTAGGGTTAGGGTTAGGGGATGGGGACGGTTTAGGGGACAGGTTAGGGTACGACAACGGTTTATGGTGAGCGTACGTGTTAGGCTATGGGTTAGTGTTAGCGTACGGTTTAGGATTAGGGGACGGGTTAGGGTAAGGCTTTGGGTAAGGGTTAGGGTTAGGTTTAGGTTTAGGGGACGGGGACAGTTTAGGGGACAGGTTAGTGTACAACAAAGGTTTAGGGTGAGCGTACGTGTTAGGGTACGGTTTAGTGTTAGCGTACGGGTTAGGATTAGGGGACGGGTAGGGTAAGTCTTCGGGTAAGGGTTAGGGCTAGGTTTAGGGTTAAGGTTAGGGGACGGGGACGGTTTAGGGGACAGGTTAGGGTACGACAACGGTTTAGGGTGAGCGTACGTGTTAGGGTACGGTTTAGTGTTATCGTATGGGTTAGGATTAGAGGATGGGTTACGGTAAGGCTTTGGGTAAGGGTTAGGGTTAGGGTTAGGGTTAGGGTTAGGGTTAGGGGACGGGGACGGTTTAGGGGACAGGTGAGTGTACGACAACGGTTTAGGGTGAGCGTACGTGTTAGGGTACGGGTTAGTGTTAGCATACGGGTTAGGATTAGGGGACGGTTTACGGTAAGGCTTCGGGTAAGGGTTAGGGTTAGGGTTAGGGTTAGGGTTAGGGTTAGGGTTGGGGGACGGGGACGGTTTAGGGGACAGGTTAGGGTACGACAACGGTTTAGGGTGAGCGTACGTGTTAGGGTACGGGTTTGAGTTAACGTACAGGTTAGGATTAGGGGACGGTATAGGGTAAGGCTTCTGGTAAGGGTTCGGGTTAGGGTTAGGGTTAGGGTTAGGGATAGGGTGAGGTGACGGTGACGGTATAGGGGACAGGTTAGGGTATGATAAAGGTTTAGGGTGAGCCTATGTGTTAGGGTACGGGTTAGTGTTAGCGTACGGGTTAGGAATAGGGGCGGGTTAGGGTAAGGTATCGGGTAAGGGTTAGGGTTAGTGTTAGGGTTAGGGGACGGGGACGGGGACGGTTTAGGGGACAGGTTAGGGTAGGACAATGGTTTAGGGTGAGCGTACGTGTTAGGGTACGGGTTAGTGTTAGCGTACGGGTTAGGATTAGGGGAAGGGTTAGGGTAAGGCTTCGGGTAAGGGTTAGGTTTAGGGTTAGGGTTAGGGCTAGTGAACGGGGACGGTTTAGGGGACAGGTAAGGGTACGAAAACGGTTTAGGGTGAGCGTACGTGTTAGGGACTGGGTTAGAGTTAGCGTACGGGTTAGGATTAGGGGACGGTTTAGGGTAAGGCTTCGGGTAAGTGTTCGGTTTAGGGTTAGGGTTAGGGTTAGGGATAGGGTGAGGTGACGGTGACGGTTTAGGGGACAGGTTAGAGTACGACAACTGTTTAGGGTGAGCGTACGTGTTAGGGTACGGGTTAGTGTTATCGTACGAGTTAGGATTAGGGGACGAGTTAGGGTAAGGCTTCGGATAAGGGTTAGGGTTAAGGTTAGGGTTAGGGTTAGGGAACGGGGACTGTTTAGGGGACAGGTTACGGTACGACAACAGTTTAGGGTGAGCGTACATGTTAGGGTATGGGTTAGAGTTAGCATACGGGTTAGGATTAGGGGACGGGTTAGGGTAAGGTTTCGGGTAAGGGTTAGGGTTAGGGTTAGTGTTAGGGTTAGGGGACGGGGACGGTTTAGGGGACAGGTTAGGGTAGGACAATGGTTTACGTTGAGCGTACGTGTTAGGGTACGGGTTAGTGTTAGCGTACGGTTTAGGATTAGAGGACGTTTTAGAGTAAGGCTTCGGGTAAGGTTTAGGGTTAGGGTTAGGGTTAGGGTTAGGGTTAGGAGACGGGGACGGTTTAGGGGACAGGTTAGTGTACAACAACGGTTTAGGGTGTGTGTATGTGTTAGGATACGGTTTAGTGTTAGCATACAGGTTAGGATTAGGGGACGGGTTAGGGTAAGGCTTCAGGTAAGGGTTAGGGTTAGGGTTAGGGTTAGGGTTAGGGGATGGGGACGGTTTAGGGGACAGGTTAGGGTACGACAACGGTTTATGGTGAGCGTACGTGTTAGGCTATGGGTTAGTGTTAGCGTACGGTTTAGGATTAGGGGACGGGTTAGGGTAAGGCTTTGGGTAAGGGTTAGGGTTAGGTTTAGGTTTAGGGGACGGGGACAGTTTAGGGGACAGGTTAGTGTACAACAAAGGTTTAGGGTGAGCGTACGTGTTAGGGTACGGTTTAGTGTTAGCGTACGGGTTAGGATTAGGGGACGGGTAGGGTAAGTCTTCGGGTAAGGGTTAGGGCTAGGTTTAGGGTTAAGGTTAGGGGACGGGGACGGTTTAGGGGACAGGTTAGGGTACGACAACGGTTTAGGGTGAGCGTACGTGTTAGGGTACGGTTTAGTGTTATCGTATGGGTTAGGATTAGAGGATGGGTTACGGTAAGGCTTTGGGTAAGGGTTAGGGTTAGGGTTAGGGTTAGGGTTAGGGTTAGGGGACGGGGACGGTTTAGGGGACAGGTGAGTGTACGACAACGGTTTAGGGTGAGCGTACGTGTTAGGGTACGGGTTAGTGTTAGCATACGGGTTAGGATTAGGGGACGGTTTACGGTAAGGCTTCGGGTAAGGGTTAGGGTTAGGGTTAGGGTTAGGGTTAGGGTTAGGGTTAGGGGACGGGGACGGTTTAGGGGACAGGTTAGGGTACGACAACGGTTTAGGGTGAGCGTACGTGTTAGGGTACGGGTTTGAGTTAACGTACAGGTTAGGATTAGGGGACGGTATAGGGTAAGGCTTCTGGTAAGGGTTCGGGTTAGGGTTAGGTTTAGGGTTAGGGATAGGGTGAGGTGACGGTGACGGTTTAGGGGACAGGTTAGGGTATGATAAAGGTTTAGGGTGAGCCTATGTGTTAGGGTACGGGTTAGTGTTAGCGTACGGGTTAGGAATAGGGGCGGGTTAGGGTAAGGTATCGGGTAAGGGTTAGGGTTAGTGTTAGGGTTAGGGGACGGGGACGGGGACGGTTTAGGGGACAGGTTAGGGTAGGACAATGGTTTAGGGTGAGCGTACGTGTTAGGGTACGGGTTAGTGTTAGCGTACGGGTTAGGATTAGGGGAAGGGTTAGGGTAAGGCTTCGGGTAAGGGTTAGGTTTAGGGTTAGGGTTAGGGCTAGTGAACGGGGACGGTTTAGGGGACAGGTAAGGGTACGAAAACGGTTTAGGGTGAGCGTACGTGTTAGGGACTGGGTTAGAGTTAGCGTACGGGTTAGGATTAGGGGACGGTTTAGGGTAAGGCTTCGGGTAAGTGTTCGGTTTAGGGTTAGGGTTAGGGTTAGGGATAGGGTGAGGTGACGGTGACGGTTTAGGGGACAGGTTAGGGTACGACAACTGTTTGGGGTGAGCGTACGTGTTAGGGTACGGGTTAGTGTTAGCGTACGGGTTAGGATTAGGGGACGGGTTAGGGTAAGGCTTCGGGTCAGGGTTAGGGTTAGGGTTAGGGATAGGGTTAGGGGACGGGGACGGTTTAGGGGACAGGTTAGGGTATGACAACGGTTTACGTTGAGCGTACGTGTTAGGGTACGGGTTAGTGTTAGCGTACGGGTTAGGATTAGGGGACGGGTTAGGGTAAGGCTTCGGGTAAGGGTTAGGTTTAGGGTTAGGGTTAGGGTTAGGGGACGGGGACGGTTTAAGGGACAGGTTAGGTTACGACAACGTTTTAGGGTGAGCGTACGTGTTAGGGTACGGGTTAGTGTTAGCGTAAGGGTTAGGATTAGGGGACGGGTTAGGCTAAGGCTTCGGGTAAGATTTAGGTTTAGGGTTAGTGTTAGGGTTAGGGGACGGGGACGGTTTAGGGGACAGGTTAGGGTACGACGAAGGTTTAGGGTGAGCGTACGTGTTAGGGTACGGGTTAGTGTTAGCGTACGGGTTAGGATTAGGGGACAGGTTAGGGTAAGGCTTCGGGTCAGGTTTAGGGTTAGGGTTAGGGATAGGGTTAGGGGATGGGGACGGTTTAGGTGACAGGTCAGGGTACGACAACGGTTTACGTTGAGCGTACGTTTTAGGATACTGGTTAGTGTTAGCGTACGGGTTAGGATTAGGGGAAGGGTTAGGGTAAGGCTTCGGGTAAGGGTTAGGGTTAGGGTTAGGGTTAGGGTTAGGGTTAGGGAACGGGGACGGTTTAGGGGACAGGTTAGGGTACGACAACGGTTTAGGGTGAGCGTACGTGTTAGGGTACGGGTTAGAGTTAGCATACGGGTTAGGATTAGGGGACGGTTTAGGTTAAGGCTTCGGGTAAGGGTTCGGGTTAGGGTTAGGGTTACGTTTTGGGGACGGGGACGGATTAGGGGACAGGTTAGGGTACGACAACGGTTTAGGGTGAGCCTACGTGTTAGGGTACGGGTTAGTGTTAGCGTACGGGTTAGGAATAGGGGACGGGTTAGGGTAAGGCTTCGGGTAATGGTTAGGGTTAGTGTTAGTGTTAGGGTTAGGGGACGGGGACGGTTTAGGGGACAGGTTAGGGTACGACAACGGTTTAGGGTGAGCGTATGTGTTAGGTTACGGGTTAGTGTTAGAGTACGGGTTAGGATTAGAGGACGTGTTAGGGTAAGGCTTCGGGTAAGGTTTAGGGTTAGGGTTAGGGTTAGGGTTAGGGGACGGGGACGGTTTAGGGGACAGGTTATGGTACGACAACAGTTTATGGTGAGCGTACGTGTTAGGCTACGGGTTAGTGTTAGCGTACGGGTTAGGATTAGGGGACGGATTAGGGTAAGGCTTCTGGTAAGGGTTAGGGTTAGGGTTCGGGTTAGGGTTAGGGGATGGGGACGGTTTAGGGGACAGGTTAGGCTACGACAACGGTTTAGGGTGAGCGTACGTGTTAGGGTACGGGTTAGTGTTAGCGTATGGGTTAGGATTAGGGGACGGGTTAGGGTAAGGCTTCGGGTAAGGGTTAGGTTTAGGGTTAGGGTTAGGGTTAGGGTTAGGGGACGGGGACGGTTTACGGGACAGGTTAGTGTATGACAACGGTTTAGGGTGAGCGTACGTGTTAGGGTACAGGTTAGTGTTAGCGTACGAGTTAGGATTAGGGGACGAGTTAGGGTAAGGCTTCGGATAAGGGTTAGGGTTAAGGTTAGGGTTAGGGTTAGGGTTAGGGAACAGGGACGGTTTAAGGGACAGGTTAGTGTACGACAACGGTTTAGGGTGAGCGTACGTGTTAGGGTACGGGTTAGTGTTAGCGTACGGGTTAGGATTAGGGGACGGGTTAGGGTAAGGCTTCGGGTAAGGTTTAGGGTTAGGGTTAGGGTTAGGGTTAGGGGACAGGGACAGTTTAGGGGACAGGTTAGTGTACGACGACGGTTTAGGGTGAGCGTACGTGTTAGGGTATAGGTTAGTGTTATCATATGGGTTAGGATTAGGGGACGGGTTAGAGTAAGGCTGCGGGTAAGGGTTAGTGTTAGGGTTAGGGTTAGGGTTAGGGTTAGGAGACGGGGACGGTTTAGGGGACAGGTTATTGTACAACAACGGTTTAGGGTGTGTGTAAGTGTTAGGATACGGTTTAGTGTTAGCGTACGGGTTAGGATTAGGGGACGGGTTAGGGTAAGGCTTCAGGTAAGGGTTAGGGTTAGGGTTAGGGTTAGGGTTAGGGGATGGGGACGGTTTAGGGGACAGGTTAGGGTACGACAACGGTTTATGGTGAGCGTACGTGTTAGGCTATGGGTTAGTGTTAGCGTACGGTTTAGGATTAGGGTACGGGTTAGGGTAAGGCTTTGGGTAAGTGTTAGGTATAGGTTTAGGGTTAGGGGACTGGGACGGTTTAGGGGACAGGTTAGGGTACGACAAAGGTTTAGGGTGAGCGTACGTGTTAGGGTACGGGTTAGTGTTAGCGTACGGGTTAGGATTAGGGGACGGGTTAGGGTAAGGCTTCGGGTAAGGGTTAGGGTTAGGGTTAGGGTTAGGGGACGGGGACGGGTACGGGGACAGTTTAGGGGACAGGTTAGTGTACGACAACGGTTTAGGGTGAGCGTACGTGTTAGGGTACGGTTTAGTGTTAGCGTACGGGTTAGGATTAGGGGACGGGTTAGGGTAAGGCTTCGGGTAAGGGTTAGGGCTAGGGTTAGGGTTAGGGTTAGGGGACGGGGACGGTTTAGGGGACAGGTTAGTGTATGACAACGGTTTAGGGTGAGCGTACGTGTTAGGGTACAGGTTAGTGTTATCGTATGGGTTAGGATTAGGGGACGGGTTAGGGTAAGGCTTCGGGTAAGGGTTAGGGTTAGGGTTAGGGTTAGGGGATGGGGATGGTTTAGGGGACAGGTTAGGGTACGACAGCGGTTTAGGGTGAGCGTACGTGTTAGTGTACGGGTTAGTGTTAGCGTACGGGTTAGGATTAGGGGAAGGGTTAGGGTAAGGCTTCGGGTAAGGGTTAGGGTTAGGGTTAGGGTCAGGGTTAGGGAACGGGGACGCTTTAGGGGACAGGTTAGGGTACGACAACGGTTTAGGGTGAGCGTACGTGTTAGGGTACGGGTTAGAGTTAGCATACGGGTTAGGATTAGGGGACGGTTTAGGTTAAGGCTTCGGGTAAGGGTTCGGGTTAGGGTTAGGGTTAGGGCTAGGGTTAGGTTTTTGGGATGGTGACGGTTTAGGGGACAGGTTAGGGTACGACAACGGTTTAGGGTGAGCCTACGTGTTAGGGTACGGGTTAGTGTTAGCGTACGGGTTAGGAATAGGGGAAGGGTTAGGGTAAGGCTTCGGGTAATGGTTAGGGTTAGTGTTAGGGTTAGGGTTAGGGGACGGGGACGGTTTAGGGGACAGGTTAGGGTCCGACATCGGTTTAGGGTGAGCGTACGTGTTAGGTTACGGGTTAGTGTTAGCGTACGGGTTAGGATTAGAGGACGTGTTAGGGTAAGGCTTCGGGTAAGGGTTAGGGTTAGGGTTAGGGTTAGGGTTAGGGGACGAGGACGGTTTAGGGGACAGGTTATGGTACAACAACTGTTTATGGTGAGCGTACGTGTTAGGCTACAGGTTAGTGTTAGCGTACGGGTTAGGATTAGGGGACGGTTTAGGGTAAGGCTTCAGGTAAGGGTTAGGGTTAGGGTTAGGGTTAGGGGATGGGGACGGTTTAGGGGACAGGTTAGGCTACGACAATGGTTTAG